>NC_092171.1:44111642-44244039 GCF_045791955.1 Oncorhynchus clarkii lewisi | reverse complement strand
CCCATAACGACATCACACTACCCCATAACGACATCACACTACCCCATAACGACATCACACTACCCCATATTGACATCACACTACCCCATAATGACATCACAATACCCCATAACGACATCACACTACCCCATATTGACATCACACTACCCCATAACGACATCACACTACCCCATATTGACATCACACTACCCCATAACGACATCACACTACCCCATAACGACATCACAATACCCCATAACGACATCACAATACCCCATAATTACAAAGTGAAAACAGGCTTTTAGAAATGTAGGGACATTTATTAGAAACCCCCCCAGAAATGCCTTATTTTCGTAAGTATTCAGACACTTTGCTATGAGACTCGAAATTGAGCTCAGGTGTATCCTGTTTCCATTGATCATCTTTGAAATGTTTCTACTTGATTGGAGGCCAACTTTGGTAACTTCAATTGATTGGACATGATTTGGAAAGGCACCTTTCTATAGAAGGCCCCACAGCTGACAGTGTATGTCAGAGCAAAAAACAAGCCATGAGGTGGAAGAAATTGTCTGTAGAGATCCGAGACAGGATTATGTCGAGGCACAGACCTGGGGAAGGGTACCAAAACATTTCTGCAGCATTGAAGGTTCCCAAGAACACAATGGCCTCCATCATTCTTAAATGGAAGACGTTTGGAACCACCAAGACTCTTCCTAGAGCTGGCCGCCCGGCCATACTGAAAAATCGGAGGAGAAGGGCCTTGGTCAGGGAGGTGACCACAAACCTGATGGTCACTCTGACAGAGCTCCAGAGTTCCTCTGTGGAAATGGCAGAACCTTCCAGAAGAACAATCATCTCTACAGTACCCCACCAATCAGGCCTTTATGGTAGAGTGGCCAGACAGAAGCCACTTCTCAGTAAAAGGCACATTACAGCCCGCTGGTAGTTTACCAAAAGGCTCCTAAAGGACTCTCAGACCTTGAGAAACAATATTCTCTGGTCTGATGAAACCAAGATTGAACTCTTTGCCTTGAATGGCAAGCATCACATCTGGAGGAAACCTGGCACCATCCCTACGGTGAAGCATGGTGGTGGCAGCATCATGTCTGGAGGACACCTGGCACCATCCCTATGGGGAAGCATGGTGATGGCAGCATCATGTCTGGAGGACACCTGGCACCATCCCTACGGTGAAGCATGGTGGTGGCAGCATCATGCTGTGGGGATTTTTTTCAGCGGCAGGGACTGGGAGAGAGTCAGGAATGAGGGAAAGATGACCTGAGCAAAGTACAGAGAGATCCTTGATGAAAACCTGCTCCAGAGTGCTCAGGACCTCAGACTGGGGGTGAAGGGTCACCTTCCAACAGGACAACGACACTAAGCACACAGCCAAGACAACGCAGGAGTGGCTTCAGGACTCGGGACTCTGAATGTCCTTGAGTGGCCCAGCCAGAGCCCGGACTTGAACCCAGTTGAACATCACTGGAGAGACCTGTAAATAGCTGTACAGCAACGCTCCCCATCCAACCTGACAGAGCTTGAGAGGATGGGAGAAACTACCCTAATATAGGTGTGCCAAGCTTGTAGCATCATACCCAAGATGACTCGAGGCTGTAAATGTCTGCCAAAGGTGCTTCAACAAAGTACTGAGTAAAGAGTCTGAATACTTATGTAAATTACAGTTTTTTATTTAGAATAAAATTGTAAAAATGTGTAAAAAACAGTTTTGCTTTGTCATTATGGGGAATTGTGTGTAGATTGATGAGGAAAAAAAATATCGTCAAGGGGTCTGAATACTTTCTGAATGCACTGTATGTGCATTTATTATGGATCCCCATTAGTTCCTGCCAAGGCAGCAGCTACTCTTCCTGGGGTTTATTATGGATCCCCATTAGTTCCTGCCAAGGCAGCAGCTACTCTTCCTGGGGTTTATTATGGATCCCCATTAGTTCCTGCCAAGGCAGCAGCTACTCTTCCTGGGATTTATTATGGATCCCCATTAGTTCCTGTCAAGGCAGCAGCTACTCTTCCTGGGGTTTATTATGGATCCCCATTAGTTCCTGTCAAGGCAGCAGCTACTCTTCCTGGGGTTTATTATGGATCCCCATTAGTTCCTGCCAAGCAGCAGCTACTCTTCCTGGGGTTTATTATGGATCCCCATTAGTTCCTGCCAAGGCAGCAGCTACTCTTCCTGGGATTTATTATGGATCATCATTAGTTCCTGCCAAGGCAGCAGCTACTCTTCCTGGTTTTTTTTATGGATCCCCATTAGTTCTTGTCAAGGCAGCAGCTACTCTTCCTGGGGTTTATTATGGATCACTATTAGTTCCTGCCAAGGCAGCAGCTACCCTTCCTGGGGTTTATTATGGATCCCCATTAGTTCCTGCCAAGGCAGCAGCTACTCTTCCTGGGGTTTATTATGGATCCCTATTAGTTCCTGCCAAGGCAGCAGCTACTCTTCATGGGTGTCCAAGCTGTGTGCAAGTATTTTAAACAGACAGCTCGGTCAATACCTCTTACAAAAACAAGTAGTGATGAAGTCAACCTTTCTTCCACTTTGAGCCATGAGAGAATGACATGTCATTAATGTTAGCTCTCTGTGTACTTTTAAGGGCCAGCCGTGCTGCCCTGTTCTGAGCCAACTGCAATTTTCCCAAGTCCCTCTTTGTGGCACCTGACCACACGACTGAACAATAGTAAGGTGCGACAAAACTAGGGTCTGTAGGACCTGCCTTGTTGATAGTGTTGTTAAGAAGGTAGAAACTAGGGCCTGTAGGACCTGCCTTGTTGATAGTGTTGTTAAGAAGGTAGAAACTAGGGCCTGTAGGACCTACCTTGTTGATAGTGCTGTTAAGAAGGTAGAAACTAGGGCCTGTAGGACCTGCCTTGTTGATAGTGTTGTTAAGAAGGTAGAAACTAGGGCCTGTAGGACCTGCCTTGTTGATAGTGCTGTTAAGAAGGTAGAAACTAGGGCCTGTAGGACCTGCCTTGTTGACAGTGTTGTTAAGAAGGTAGAAACTAGGGCCTGTAGGACCTGCCTTGTTGATAGTGCTGTTAAGGAGGTAGAAACTAGGGCCTGTAGGATCTGCCTTGTTTCTAGTGCTGTTAGGAAGGTAGAAACTAGGACCTGTAAGACCTGCCTTGTTGATAGTGTTGTTAAGAAGCCAGAGCAGCGCTTTATTATGGACAGACTTCTCCCCATCTTAGCTACTGTTGTATCAATATGTTTTGACCATGGCAGTTCAGGGTTACAGTCCAGGGTTACTCCAAGCAGTTTAGTCACCTCAACTTGCTCAATTTCCACATGATTTATTACAATATTTAGTTGAGGTTAAGGATTTAGTGAATGATTTATCCCAAATACAACGCTTTTAGGTTTTTAAATATTTAGGACTAACTTATTCCTTGCCACCTATTCTGAAACTAACTGCAGCTCTTTGTTAAGTGTTGCAGTCATTTCAGTCGCTGTAGTAGCTGACGTGTGTAGTGTTGAGACATCCATATACATAGGCACACTATCTTTCCTCAAAGCCAGTGGCATGTCGTTAGTAAAGATTGAAAAAAGCAAGGGGCCTAAACAGCTGCCCTGGGGAATTCCTGATTCTACCTGGATTACGTTGGAGAGGCTTCCATTAAAGAACACTCACTGTGTTCTGTTAGACAAGTAACTCTTTATCCACAATATAGCAGGGGGTGTAAAGCCATAACACATACGTTTTTCCAGCAGCAGACTGTGATCTCAATAATGTCAAAAGCGGCACTGAAGTCTAACAAAACAGCCCCCACAATCATTGTATCATCAATTTCTCTCAGCCAATCATCAGTCATGTGTGTAAGTGCTGTGCTTGTTGAATGTCCTTCCCAATATGCGTGCTGAAAGTATGTTGTCAATTTGTTTACTGTAAAATAGCATTGTATCTGGTCAAACGCAATTTTTTCCAGAAATTTACTAAAGGGTTGGTAAAGGGCTGATTGGTTGGCTATTTGAGCCAGTAAAGGGGGATTCACTATTCTTAGGTAGTGGAATGACTTTAGCTTCCCTCCAGGCCTGAGGGAACACACTCTCTAGTAGGCTTAAATTGAAGATGTGGCAAATAGGAGTGGCAATATCGTCTGCTATTATCCTCAGTCATTTTCCATCCAGATTGTCAGACTCTGGTGGCTTGTCATTGTTGATAGACACCAATAATTTTTTCACTTCTTCCACACTGACTTTACGTCATTCAAAAGCACAATGCTTGTCTTTCATAATTTGGTCCGATATACTTGGATGTGTAGTGTCAGTGTTTATTGTCTGACATGGCATGCCTAGGTTTGCTAATCTTGCCAATGAAAAAATCATTAAAGTAGTTGGAAATATCAGTGGGTTTTGTGATGAATGAGTCATTTGATTCAATGAAGGACGGAGCAGAGTTTTCCTTTTTTCCCAAAATGTAATTTAAGTTGCTCCAAAGCTTTTTACTATCATTCTTTATATCATTTATCTTTGTTTCATAGTGTAGTTTATTTTTATTTAGTTTAGTCACGTGATTTTTGCCAATCAATTGTACAGCCAGACTTAACTCCCATTCCTTTTGCATCATCCCTCTCAACCATACAATGTTTCAATTCCTCATCAATCCACGAGGATTCAACAGCTTTTACAGTCATTTTCTTAAAATGGGTGCATGTTTATTAGTAACTGGGATAAACTATTTCATAAATGTGTCAAGTGCAACTTCTGTTTGCTCCTCATTACACACCACAGACCAACAAATATTCTTTACATCATCAACATAGGAATCACTACAAAACGTATTGTATGACCTCTTATACACTAGATTAGGCCCAGCCTGACCTCTTATACACTAGATTAGGCCCAGCCTGACCTCTTATACATTATATTAGAACCAGCCTGACCTCTTATACACTATATTAGGCCCAGCCTGACCTCTTATACACTATATTAGGCCCAGCCCTTGGAACTTTGGTTTTCATAGATATTGCTATGCTATATTGTGATCACTACATCCGATGGATCTGGATACTGCTTTCAAGCACATTTCTGCAGCATTAGTAAAGATGTGATCAATACATGATGATTTAATTCCTGTGCTGTTTGTAACAATCCTGGTAGGTTGACTGACAACCTGAACCAGGTTGCAGGTACTGGTTACAGTTTGAAGCATTTTCTTGAGTGGGCAGCTTGATGAAAGCCAGTAAATATTAAAATCACCCAGAAAATATACTTCTCTGTTGATATCACATACAGTACTGTAGGTTTCGTGAGGCTGTGTAATGCACACCAACATCAAGCACATGTCTTACTGTAATATAACACCTTACCTCAAGCACAGACAGCATGTCGTAAATATACCACACCATACACCTGTTCCTTATGATGCTAATTTTGCCATAAAATAACAGGAAGTGAGAACACTTGAGTTTGAAGTTGGGGTCTTGGTATTATATATACAGTGCCTTGCGAAAGTATTCGGTCCCCTTGAACTTTGCGACCTTTTGCCACATTTCAGGCTTCAAACATAAAGATATAAAACTGTATTTTTTTGTGAAGAATCAACAACAGGTGGGACACAATCATGAAGTGGAACGACATTTATTGGATATTTCAAACTTTTTTAACAAATCAAAAACTGAAAAATTGGGCGTGCAAAATTATTCAGCCCCCTTAAGTTAATACTTTGTAGCGCCACCTTTTTCTGCGATTACAGCTGTAAGTCGCTTGGGGTATGTCTCTATCAGTTTTGCACATCGAGAGACTGACATTTTTTCCCATTCCTCCTTGCAAAAAAGCTCGAGCTCAGTGAGGTTGGATGGAGAGCATTTGTGAACAGCAGTTTTCAGTTCTTTCCACAGATTCTCGATTGGATTCAGGTCTGGACTTTGACTTGGCCATTCTAACACCTGGATATGTTTATTTTTGAACCATTCCATTGTAGATTTTGCTTTATGTTTGGATCATCGTCTTGTTGGAAGACAAATCTCCGTCCCAGTCTCAGGTCTTTTGCAGACTCCATCAGGTTTTCTTCCAGAATGGTCCTGTATTTGGCTCCATCCATCTTCCCATCAATTTTAACCATCTTCCCTGTCCCTGCTGAAGAAAAGCAGGCCCAAACCATGATGCTGCCACCACCATGTTTGACAGTGGAGATGGTGTGTTCAGGGTGATGAGCTGTGTTGCTTTTACGCCAAATATAACGTTTTGCATTGTTGCCAAAAAGTTCAATTTTGGTTTCATCTGACCAGAGCACCTTCTTCCACATGTTTGGTGTGTCTCCCAGGTGGCTTGTGGTAAACTTTAAACAACACTTTTTATGGATATCTTTAAGAAATGGCTTTCTTCTTGCCACTCTTCCATAAAGGCCAGATTTGTGCAATATACGACTGATTGTTGTCCTATGGACAGAGTCTCCCACCTCAGCTGTAGATCTCTGCAGTTCATCCAGAGTGATCATGGGCCTCTTGGCTGCATCTCTGATCAGTCTTCTCCTTGTATGAGCTGAAAGTTTAGAGGGACGGCCAGGTCTTGGTAGATTTGCAGTGGTCTGATACTCCTTCCATTTCAATATTTTCGCTTGCACAGTGCTCCTTGGGATGTTTAAATCTTGGGAAATCTTTTTGTATCCAAATCCGGCTTTAAACTTCTTCACAACAGTATCTCGGACCTGCCTGGTGTGTTCCTTGTTCTTCATGATGCTCTCTGCGCTTTTAACGGACCTCTGAGACTATCACAGTGCAGGTGCATTTATACGGAGACTTGATTACACACAGGTGGGATTGTATTTATCATCATTAGTCATTTAGGTCAACATTGGATCATTCAGAGATCCTCACTGAACTTCTGGAGAGAGTTTGCTGCACTGAAAGTAAAGGGGCTGAATAATTTTGCACGCCCAATTTTTCAGTTTTTGATTTGTTAAAAAAAGTTTGAAATATCCAATAAATGTCGTTCCACTTCATGATTGTGTCCCACTTGTTGTTGATTCTTCACAAAAAAATACAGTTTTATATCTTTATGTTTGAAGCCTGAAATGTGGCAAAAGGTTGCAAAGTTCAAGGGGGCCGAATACTTTCGCAAGGCACTGTATATTAGATATATGGGTATTAATTATGTAGTGAACAAGTCATACAGCCGCCATCTGGAGGTTCATCCACCCTCTTCTCCATCTGGAGGTTCATCCACCCCCTCTCCATCTGGAGGTTCATCCACCCTCTGCTCCATCTGGAGGTTCATCCACCCCCTCTCCATCTGGAGGTTCATCCACCCTCTTCTCCATCTGGAGGTTCATCCACCCCCTTCTCCATCTGGAGGTTCATCCACCCCCTTCTCCATCTGGAGGTTCATCCACCCCCTGCTGCTTCTCCATCTGGAGGTTCATCCACCCCCTGCTGCTTCTCCATTGGGAGGTTCATCCACCCCCTTCTCCATTGGGAGGTTCATCCACCCCCTACTCCATCTGGAGGTTCATCCACCCCCTGCTCCATCGGGAGGTTCATCCACCCCCTTCTCCATCGGGAGGTTCATCCACCCCCTGCTCCATCGGGAGGTTCATCCACCCCCTTCTCCATCTGGAGGTTCATCCACCCCCTGCTGCTTCTCCATCTGGAGGTTTATACACCCCCTCTACATCTGGAGGTTCATCCACCCCCTGCTGCTTCTCCATCTGGAGGTTCATCCAACCCCTGCTCCATCTGGAGGTTCATCCACCCCCTCTCCATCTGGAGGTTCATCCACCCCCTGCTCCACACTGACTCACCTCTTGGGCAGCAGGCGTTCATTGGTCAGGTAACCATTCTGGTGTGTCTCCTTATTAAAGTCTCCAAACTTGGCCTGTACAGAGTAGGAGGCTAGCAGAACAGCAGACTCTGGAGGGCAGTACACCTCATCAGTTAGGATGTCCTCCTTCACCTGGAGGTGGGAGACAAACGGCTGGATCACGTGGGGGAGGGGGGGGGTCTGTGTGTGTGTGTGTATGTGTGTATGTGTGTATGTGTTACCTGCAGGAAGAACAGTTTCTGGGTGTTCTCCTGGATCAGCTCCTCAGCCACGTCCTCTGGGTAGAACTTGGCCCGGAAACGGAACTGGAGAGGAACCTCTTTCTTTACTTCCTGGGATATCACCTGGGGGGGGGGGGGGGGGGGGGCAGAGAGGAGAGAGGAAAGGGGAGGAGAGGAGAGGATGGGAAAGGAGGGGAGAGAGGATGAGAGGGGAGGAGAGGAAAGGGAGAGAGGAGGAGAGGAGAGGGGATGATGGGGGGGGGGGGTGTGGTTATGACATGAGTAACCCCCATGTCAGTGGTATTCAACATCAGGGGAAACAGCAGTGGGGTTGCCAAAATATGTATTTATATTAGGAATAAAAAAAAACAAAAGAGTACAGATTAATATCTGGGACAATATACACATGTTTCTGAGAGAGATTATTTGAAAAATAAAATGTTATTGAGTAAATGAATTGGATTTGTTTTTGTTGCAATGAATTGAAGGTCATATGTTGATTAGTAAAGCTTAAACCGAGTTTATTCACCCACTGGGTTGGTACAAGCTGCACAAGACAAATACATTTATTCACTAGTGGTAATGTACAGTGGGGCAAAAAAAGTATTTAGTCAGCCACCAATTGTGCAAGTTCTCCCACTTAAAAAGATGAGGCCTGTAATTTTCATCATAGGTACACTTCAACTATGACAGACAAAATGAGAGAGAAAAAATCCAGAAAATCACATTGTAGGATTTTTAATGAATTTATTTGCAAATACACCCTAATTTGGGTGGACTCTCTCTAAACATTACATCTTTATTGCTAGGCAGGAAGTGATGCGGGCAACCAACTGTTCCTTCTCCCTTAATGTGATCTGACCTGACCTGAGCTCGACCCCCATTCCTCACTAAACCACATCTCTCCACCATTATCAGTGAACGCAACCATGCGGTCGTCTTTCCTTCCAGTACATTCCAAGCTTAAATTGCCTCCACCATATACCTTCCTCCTACCGATACCCATCACCTCCTGGTGTGGAAACCAGACTACGGCACCCCTCACGTCTCTACTCTAACTGACGATTAACAATATTTTAAAGTTTAGAACCCATCAATGTAAAAACTCCAAATTTACAGATTTTAAGGTTGTGTCATTGGAGTTGGGGTGAGGTCGCGAGAAATTCTTAGGGGGAAAAAAATGGGGTCGCGAGAAATTCTTAGGGGGAAAAAAATGGGGTCGCGAGAAATTCTTAGGGGGAAAAAAATGGGGTCGCGAGAAATTCTTAGGGGGAAAAAAATGGGGTCGCGAGAAATTCTTAGGGGGAAAAAAATGGGGTCGTGATAAATTTTGACGGAAACAAATTGGGGTCCCGATAAATTCTGACGGAAACCAATAGGGGTCCCGATAAATTCTGACGGAAACAAATTGGGGTCCCGATAAATTCTGACGGAAACAAATTGGGGTCCCGATAAATTCTGACGGAAACAAATTGGGGTCCCAATAAATTCTGACGGAAACCAATTGGGGTCCCGATAAATTCTGACGGAAACAAATTGGGGTCCCGATAAATTCTGACGGAAACAAATTGGGTGCCCCCCTGAAATAGTTTGAATACCACTGCCCTACACAATAAATCAGGGGTAGGTTACATTGTTATGTCTAGGATGGAATAAGTGGGACCATAGTGTATTAAACCATTCCATTCAAATAAACATGATTTGTGGCCTTAGGGCAGTTCCTAACATTACAGCGCACTTATACAGTACATAACGGTGAGCTATGTATGTCAGATGGCACTACGTACATCAACGGCTGTGTTGATTCATCATTTAGGTGTCACTGTGCAGCTTAAGGTGTAGCCATCATAATTTAGATGGGAAGAGCAGGGAGTCGGGTTCCAACCCACGCCGACTCAGGCATACAGAGCAGGGAGTCGGGTTCCAACCCACGCCGACTCAGGCATACAGAGCAGCGAGTCGGGTTCCAACCCACGCCGACTCAGGCATACAGAGCAGCGAGTCGGGTTCCAACCCACGCCGACTCAGGCATACAGAGCTGTAACCGCTGGATCACACATACCAATTTACCTTTTTATCAAACTTCAGCCATGTTTGGAACCCTTTGTTGTTGACGAACAGCAGGCCGAAGTACCAGAGCTCCCGCAGACCGACCGTTCTGGACACCTGGAGAAAACAGAGGAGACGGAGAGAAAAACAAAATAAACGTTTTACACTGGAGAGACGTGACACTGACAAATATAGATTTTTACAAAACCTTGTTCACCTTTTCCTACAACATGGTCATTATAATGAGATGGGATAGTTCGTGAGGGTTAGGGTTAGTTCGTGAGGGTTAGGGTTAGTTCGTGAGGAAGTGTGTGTGTGTGAGACTTAGTTAGTTAGTTAGTTAGTTAGTTTAGTTAGTTCGTGAGGGTTAGGGTTAGTTCGTGAGGGTTAGGGTTAGTTCGTGAGGGAGTGTGTGTGTGTGAGACTTAGTTAGTTAGTTAGTTTAGTTAGTTCGTGAGGGTTAGGGTTAGTTCGTGAGGGTTAGGGTTAGTTTGTGAGGGAGTGTGTGTGTGTGTGTGAGACTTAGTTAGTTAGTTTAGTTAGTTAGTGAGGGTGTGTGTGTGTGTGTGTGTGTGTGTGTGTGTGTGTGTGTGTGTGTGTGTGTGTGTGTGTGTGTGTGAGAGTTAGTTAGTTAGTGAGGGAGGGAGAGTTAGTTAGTTAGTTAGTTAGTTAGTTAGTTAGTTAGTTAGTTAGTTAGTTAGTTAGTTAGTTAGTGAATGTGAACTGACCTGTTCGAACAACTGTTTGCCGGTGATGCTGGGAAGAATGGAGAACTCCAGCTCAGCATCCATTGTGGTGACCCGGACATTGACCTGGAGATTCAGAATCAGAACCGCCTTTATTCCCCAGCAACGTTTCCATGTACCAGGAATCTGAGCTGGTCAAGTGGTGCTGACATTAACTTACATTACACAGAATACACAGAATACACAGAATACACAGAAAATACAGAAAATACAGAATACACAGAAACACAGAATACACAGAATACACAGAAAATACAGAATACACAGAAAATACAGAATACACAGAAACACAGAATACACAGAATACACAGAATACACAGAAAATACAGAAAACACAGAATACACAGAAAATACAGAATACACAGAAAATACAGAAAATACAGAATACACAGAAAATACAGAATACACAGAAAACAGCTCGTCTGAAGGTACACGCTTTCTTCTCCAATATACTTTGTTGAATGATTGCAACCCTTTTCACCTTCAGAAGGTATTGTGCAACTCAGTGACTTGGTTTGAAGTTACTTTGAGGTGATTTTGGGGATAAAGGTTCATTGAGGTTTAGTTCATTCATTCTGTCATAGTTGATTTAGTCAGCTGGCGTTAGTTAATAGTGGCTGTAGATGTGTATACCGGGACAGAATGTAGATCGTAATCTATTCTAGTCCATACACCTACTTTCAAGGTAAGGAAACATAAATAATGTCATTGTTTAAGGTAAACTATACCTTTGTGGTGCTGCTGTGAAGTAATTTCCTCATAAACCATCTCTAATTGCTAACTACTATCTCAGTAGACTTTGGACTAGCAGGGCCTGCAAGGTTAACATAACAAAGCATTCGACGCTTGCCAAAGTACAGATGTCTCTCTCAAGAAAAACATGAACCTCAACGTCTAGGGGTGGGCAAGTTTTATGAGGTGGTAGAAGCCAAATATGCCCTTAATCTGTTACTGAGGGACTGCCCTTAATCTGTTACTGAGGGACTGCCCTTAATCTATTACTGAGGGACTGCCCTTAATCTGTTACTGAGGGACTGCCCTTAATCTGTTACTGAGGGACTGCCCTTAATCTGTTACTGAGGGACTGCCCTTAATCTGTTACTGAGGGACTGCCCTTAATCTGTTACTGAGGGACTGTCCTTAATCTATTACTGAGGGACTGCCCTTAATCTGTTACTGAGGGACTGCCCTTAATCTGTTACTGAGGGACTGCCCTTAATCTGTTACTGAGGGACTGCCCTTAATCTATTACTGAGGGACTGCCCTTAATCTATTACTGAGGGACTGCCCTTAATCTGTTACTGAGGGACTGCCCTTAATCTGTTACTGAGGGACTGCCCTTAATCTGTTACTGAGGGACTACCCTTAATCTGTTACTGAGGGACTACCCTTACACTATTACTGAGGAGGGATAGACAGATATCACTATCACTTCAAGCTGCAATATTTAACTTTTGGGCGACCCAACCAAATTCACATAGAAATGTGTGTTATAGAGCTGTCATTCTCATTGAAAGCCAGTCTAAGAAGCTGTAGATCTGTTCTACGTGCTCTATTTCTATGCTTCCCCGTTCTTAAATTTCGTATTTGCGTATTTTACTTTTGGTTTTGTACACCAGCTTCAAACAGCTGAAAATACAATATTTTGAGGTAAAATATATTTCACAGCGGTTTATAGATAAGCAAAGACTATAAAAAAGCAAGAGTATTGCAACAGACTGCTTCTTCAATACAGACCAGGTATCATAATCAGATTTTCTACCATGGAAAACTATTGTAGGCAGAGAGATTGTGCATTATTGAAAATATGTCTTGCCTATTTTCGGCCAAGACATATTTTAAAAGGTACAGTACTTTCAGACCCCTTGACTCTTTCCAAATGTTGTAACGTTACAGCCTCAGCAATCTACACAAAATACCCCATAATGACAAAGCAAAAACTGTTTTTTTAGAATTTTTTGCAAATGTATTAAAAATGAAAAACAGAAACACCTTATTGACATGAGTATTCAGACCCTTTGCTGTGAGACTCGACATTGAGCTCAGGTGCATCCTGTTTCCATTTATCATCCTTTAGATGTTTCTACAATTTGATTGGTATCCCACCTGAGGTAAATTCAATTGATTGGATGATTTGGAAAGGCACACACCTGTCTATATAAGGTCCCACATTTGACAGTGCATGTCAGAGCAAAAACCAAGCAATGAGGTCAAAGGAATTGTCCGTAGAGCTCCGAGACAGGATTCTGTCAAGGCACAGATCTGGGGAAGGGTACCAAAAAATGTCTGCAGCATTGAAGGTCCCCAAGAACACAGTGGCCTCCGTCATTCTTAAATGGAAGAAGTTTGGAACCACCAAGACTCTTCCTAGAGCTGGCTGCCCGGCCAAATAAATCAATCGTGGGAGAACGGCCTTGGGCAGGGAGGTGACCACAAACCCGATGGTCACTCTGACAGAGCTCTAGAGTTCCTCTGTGGAGATGGTAGAACCTTCCAGAAGAACACCCATCTCTACAGTAACCCACCAATCACGCCTTCATGGTAGAGTGGCCAGACGGAAACCACTCCTCAGTATAAGGCACATGACAGCCCGCTTGGAGTTTGCCAAAGGGCACCTATATACTTTATACTATATACTTTATATAATATATACTTTATATAATATATAATATATACTTTATATCATATATAATATATAATATATACTTTATATAATATATACTATATATAATATATACTTTATATAATATATACTATATATAATACAGATGCTGCATCTTAATTTGACCCTGTTTCAAGTCTGACATTTGAAAGGTGAAATTACAAACTTTAGAAGCATTTTAAACCTTGCATGCACTACAAGTTTTGCATTTCCTGCATGGCAGGAACATGTCTGCAACAACAGTGCTATCAAATTAAGATGTGGCATCTGTACATAAAGAGGTGCAGGGCCAGGCAATATAGCAACACACAGAACAGTGTGTGTGTGTCTCTCTCTCTCTCTCTCTCTCTCTCTCTCTCTCTCTCTCTCTCTCTCTCTCTCTCTCTGTGTCTCTCTCTCTCTCTCTCTCTCTCTCTCTCTCTCTCTCTCTCTCTCTCTCTCTCTCTCTGTGTCTCTCTCTCTCTCTCTGTGTGTCTCTCTCTCTCTCTCTCTCTCTCATAACTGTTCCCTGAACCTTGACAGAGAATTGAAGCGTTGGCTTTCTCTGCTGCGTTACACAACCTCTTTATAAACTTACCCTCCAACACGCCCCAGCGCCATAAAGATAAACCCATCTGAAATTGCGCAACAACAACTGGAACATCGGCCTCCACCACCTCCATGTTTCCTAACACATATATATATATATATACACATGATCTGTATGCTGCTCTTTTTTCAGTCTGATCATATCTGATCATTTAACAGCTACGTTTCCTAGCAAATCACCATATACTCACCATGAGTATACTGTACACGGGCTCGATCTATATGCTACACTTTCTATGCTACACTTTCTATGCTACACGGTCTATGTTACACGTTCTATGCTACACTTTCTATGCTACACTTTCTATGCTACACTTTCTATGCTACACGGTCTATGTTACACGTTCTATGCTACACTTTCTATGCTACACGTTCTATGCTACATTTTGTATGCTACACTTTCTATGCTACACGTTCTATGCTACACTTTCTATGCTACATTTTGTGTGCTACACATTCTATGCTACACGGTCTATGTTACACGTTCTATGCTACACTTTCTATGCTACACGTTCTATGCTACATTTTCTATGCTACACGTTCTATGCTACACTTTCTATGCTACATTTTGTGTGCTACACATTCTATGCTACACATTCTATGCTACACTTTCTATGCTACACTTTCTATGCTACACTTTCTATGCTACATTTTGTATGCTACACTTTCTATGCTACACATTCTATGCTACATTTTGTATGCTACACTTTCTATGCTACACTTTCTATGCTACACATTCTATGCTACACATTCTATGCTACATTTTGTGTGCTACACTTTCTAGTCAGGCACAATTTAAAAAAAATTTACTGATCAAAGAAGATTTGGGATTAGAGATGAGATACAGGACCAGTTGATCAGATGTGGATTTTGTTCCATTGGATTTGGAGAACAACAACAATCATGATTGAACCCTGTTCTATCCACTCCCCAGTATCTTCCTGGGTATTTAATAAATAAAGGTTCAATAAATGTTTTTAACAAGGCAAGTCAGTTTCAAAAACAAACTCTTATTTACAATGGCAGCCTACCCCGGTCAAACCCGGACAACATCTCCCTGGGTAACCCTAGGTCTCCTCTCCCTGGGTAGCCCTAGGTCTCATCTCCCTGGGTAGCCCTAGGTCTCATCTCCCTGGGTAACTCTAGGTCTCATCTCCCTGGGTAACCCTAGGTCTCATCTCATCTCCCTGGGTAACCCTAGGTCTCATCTCATCTCCCTGGGTAACCCTAGGTCTCATCTCCCTGGGTAACCCTAGGTGTCATCTCATCTCCCTGGGTAACCCTAGTAACCCTGGGACTAATCTCAAATTGTACCCTATTCCCATTATAGTGCACTACTTTTGACCAGGGCCCGTAGTGCTTGGTCGTAAAGTAGTGCACTATATAGGGTATACAGTAGGGTTCCATTGGGGATACAGCCCTGGAGTATTTACTATAGTGGTGAAAGCCTTATCTACTCTGACTCTCCAGAGAAGAATGTCACAGAAATGACGTCAGATTGATGTCAGACTGACCCCTGCGGTCGGACTCTCTCAAGGAGTGCTGTTGCTATGCTCCAAGTGAAACTCCATCAACAGAATACCATCCCAAGGTTATTGCTATTGTAGTGTTTGTTTAAGACACAGTACTTTTATGGAACCGAGACCGAGCCACGTAAAACTGAGCCCCCGCCGCTGATTAAAATGTCTACGTGGCTACGTTATCAAAATGACATCATGGGGTTCCAAACAGAGAATCTCTTAATGATTCTAGAACTGCTGCGCAAATGCCTTAGCACAGCAGCGAGAGCTAATCTATGGTTAGCCAGTAATGCCTACCTTAGCCAGTCAGGAGACAGAGACCTGTGGGTCAAACTCTGGGTTTAGTTAATAAGTAAGGCCGGGTAAGGATTCACACTTAAAATGGACTCTAAGGTCTCTTTCAAACGGAAAGATGGCTTCCTTCCGATACTGTTATCGACACAAGACAATACTCATCCACTGCAGAGTTGGTCTATAGGTATTTTACAAATGGTGCATCTCAGTCACCATGAGACCACTGCTGAAATAGGGAGGGAGAGAAACAGTATCATTCAGTACCACCATCTTGCTGCTCTGAAGGAAAATCCTCCATTGTAGAGAAACGGAACACTTTTACCCAATAACTTTGTCAAGGAACTGGGTTATATATTAACTAATATGTTAAATAATTATTATGTATATTCAATCTTTATTATATATTAAGTTTAACCAAAGCATATTCTTAAAGATTGTATCACATTAAAGCATATACCCTCCAACTCTGGTTTTGGGTCATATTGATTCACTTTTTTGAGATAGCAGGCCTCAAATGGTTTTGGATCATATTGATTAACTTTTTTGAGATAGCAGGCCTCAAATGGTTTTGGATCATATTGATTAACTTTTTTGAGATAGCAGGCCTCAAATGGTTTTGGATCATATTGATTCACTTTGAGATAGCAGGCCTCAAATGGTTTTGGATCATATTGATTAACTTTTTTGAGATAGCAGGCCTCAAATGGTTTTGGATCATATTGATTCACTTTTTTGAGATGGCAGGCCTCATGTAACGTCTTTCTTCCGCTGAAGGAGAGGAGGACCAAAATGCAGCGTGGTTTAGTGTTCAACATCTTTTTTAATAAGATAAACTAAACATGAACACAATTACAACAAACGTGGCAACACCCAAAACAGTCCTATCTGTTGCAGAGAACACAAAGACAGAAGACAACCACCCACAAAATACCCAAAGAACATGGCTGCCTAAATATGGTTCCCAATCAGAGACAACGATAAACACCTGCCTCTAATTGAGAACCAATCTAGGCAACCACAGACATATATAAACATGAGAAAACACCCCATAAACCTACAAAAAACCCTAGACCAGGCAAAAAACATACATCCCCCATGTCACACCCTGACCTAACCAAAATAGTAAAGAAAACAAAGATAACTAAGGCCAGGGCATGACACCTCAAATGTAACTCACAGCTATTACATTAGGACCAAATAACACTGTAAGAAATAATCAGGGCAACTTCAGTGATTGTCATCGTAAATTAATTAGTGTAAGGCTATATCATCACTTTTAGACAACAACGGACAATTAATAGAAGGTTATTCAGGTTATTCTGGTATATTGGACATTGAAATAACATGATCATTCATTTGACCTGCCTTGTGTTACAGGCTAGTTTTGTTTAGGCTCCGTTACATTTATTCAGATAGAAAGTAACCGATTACCGTTACGTGTAATACATGACATTTTACATAGTCGGACAAATTAAATGTTTTATTTTATTTTTTAAACTCACCGTTTTAGGCATCTTTGTTCTGGATGGTGTATCAGGTTTAGCGACGGAACGCGGGCTCCAAAGTACCGGAAAGAGATCGTAGTAGTTGTCTGGGGAACTCTCAGTCCGTGATAAAGAACGCTACTCCTTCTCTGCAAGGGGACACTCTCTGAAACGGTTGGGCGCCTGTCCTCTGAACTTGGCTGTGAAGATTACTTATACTGACGTGGTAGGCTACTCATGTCTGACTCATAATCAGATACATAAAAATGCCAGAGCAGAGGAGAGCCTAACCTTGTTCGATGACGCCGAAGACCTACCTGAGACAGAGTGTGGTTAAAAGCTCCACCCTACAGAACAGAACGGGCTGCTGACTACTTACTACTGTAGTGCCATCCCGACGCACCGTGGCCGTTGGGTCCTTTCAGTTACAGCCTTGAAGTTATGACTAGTGTCTATGGGGACCTTTGGTCGTTCAGACGACAGCTACAACCTTGAAGTTATGACTAGTGTCTATGGGGACCTTTGGTCGTTCAGACGACAGCTACAGCCTTGAAGTTATGACTAGTGATACATTTATATTTTTCGAGGGTCAGAAAAAAATACTACCCTAGACTTTTTAAAATAAAAACTATACCACTGCCCTCAAAATGTACATGCGACAAACAGTGCATTCGGAAAGTATTCAGACCCCTTGACTTTTTCCACATTTTGTTACTTTACAGGTTTATAATAAAACATAAAAATAAATGCATCCTCATCAATCTACACACAATACCCCATAATGAAAAAAGCAAAGAGATTTTTAGACAATTTTGCAAATGGTTTACAAATAAACTACTAAAAACATCACATTTACATAAGTATTCAAACCCTTTACTCTGTACAGTCGTGGCCAAAAGTTTTGAGAATGACACAAATATAAATTTTCACAAAGTCTGCTGCCTCAGTTTGTATGATTACAATTTGCATATACTCCAGAATGTTATGAAGAGTGATCAGATGAATTGCAAAGTCCCTCTTCGCCATGCAAATTAACTGAATCCCCCCCAAAAACATTTCCACTGCATTTCAGCCTTGCCACAAAAGGACCAGCTGACATCATGTCAGTGATTCTCTCGTTAACACAGGTGTGAGTGTTGACGAGGACAATGCTGGAGATCACTCTGTCATGCTGATTGAGTTTGCATAACAGACTGGAAGCTTCAAAAGGAGGGTGGTGCTTGGAATCATTGTTCTTCCTCTGTCAACCATGGTTACCTGCAAGGAAACACGTGCCGTCATCATTGCTTTGCACAAAAAGGGCTTCACAGGCAAGGATATTGCTGCCAGTAAGATTGCACCTAAATCAACCATTTATCGGATCATCAAGAAAAGAGAGTCAACACTGCAAATATTGACTCTTTGCATCAACTTCATGTAATTGTCAATAAAAGCCTTTGACACTTATGAAATGCTTGTAATTATACTTCAGTATTCCAAAGAAACATCTGACAAAAATATCTAAACACACTGAAGCAGCAAACTTTGTGGAAATTAATATTTGTGTCATTCTCAAAAATTCACAGTGCAGGGTGGGAAAAGTATGTGAACACTTGGATTCAATAACTGGTTGGCCCTCCTTTGGCAGCAATAACCGCCACCAAACGTTTTCTGTAGTTGCGGATCAGACCTACACAACAGTTAAGAGGAATTTTGGACCATTCCTCTTCACAAAACTGTTTCAGTTCAGCAATATTCTTGGGATGTCTGGTGTGAACTGCTCTCTTGAGGTCATGCCACAGCATCTCAAATCGGGTTGAGGTCAGGACTCTGACTGGGCCACTCCAGAAGGCGTATGTTCTTCTGTTGAAGCCATTCTGTTGTTGATTTACTTCTGTGTTTTGGGTTGTTATCCTGTTGCATCACCCAACTTCTGTTGAGCTTCAATTGGGAGAACAGATAGCCTAACATTCTCCTGCAAAATGTCTTGATAAACTTGGGAATTCATTTTTTCGTCGACGATAGCAAGCTGTCCAGGCCCTGAGGCAGCAAAGCAGCTTCAAACCATGATGCTCCCTCCACCATACTTTACAGTTGGGATGAGGTTTTGATGGTGTGTTGTGCCTTTTTTCTCCACACATGGGGTTGTGTGTTCCTTTCAAACAACTCAACTGTAGTTTCATCTGTCCACAGAATATTTAGCCAGTAGTGCTGTGGAACATCCAGGTGCTCTTTTGTAAACTTTAGATGTGCAGCAATGTTTTTTTTTGGACAGCAGTGGCTTCTTCCGTGGTGTCCTCCCATGAACACCATTCTTGTTTAGTGTTTTACGTATCGTAGACTCGTCAACAGAGATGTTAGCATGTTCCAGAGATTTCTGTAAGTCTTTAGCTGACACTCTTCTAGGATTCTTCTTAACCTCATTGAGCATTCTGCTCTGTGCTCTTGCAGACATCTTTGCAAGATGGCCACTCCTAGGGAGAGTAGCAACAGTGCTGAACTTTCTCCAGTTATAGACAATTTGTCTTACCCTGGATTGATGAACATCAAGGCTTTTAGACATACTTTTGTAACCCTTTCCAGCTTTATGCAAGTCAACAATTCTTAATCTTAGGTCTTCTGAGATATTTTTTTGTTCCAGGCAGGCTTCACATCAGGCAATGCTTCTTGTGAATAGCAAACTCAATTTTTGTGAGTGTTTTCTATCGGGCAGGGCAGCGCTAACCAACATCTCCAATCTTGTCTCATTGATTGGACTCCAGGTTTGCTGACTCCAATTAGCATTTGGAGAAGTCATTAGCCTAGGGGTTCACATACTTTACCCAACCTACACTGCGAATGTTTAAAAGGTGTATTTTTCTTTAAAATATGTATTTTGAATACAATAATTTGTGTTGTTAGTTTAAGCACACTATGTATGTCTATTGTTGAGACTTAGATGAAGATCAGATTAAATTTGATGACCAATTTCTGCAGAAATCCATGTAGTTCCAAAGGGTTCACATACCTTTTCTCGCCACTGTATATAAAT
The DNA here is from genome assembly GCF_045791955.1 of Oncorhynchus clarkii lewisi. NCBI lineage: Eukaryota > Metazoa > Chordata > Actinopteri > Salmoniformes > Salmonidae > Oncorhynchus > Oncorhynchus clarkii. The sequence goes on along the minus strand of NC_092171.1, from coordinate 44,223,709 downwards.
AAGGTATTTTTGTTTTAAATGTTTAATACATTTGCTCAAATTTAAAAAACTGTTTTTGCTTCGTCATTATGGGGTATTGTGATGTCATTATGGGGTATTGTGATGTCATTATGGGGTATTGTGATGTCATTATGGGGTATTGTGATGTCATTGTGGGGTTTTGTGATGTCATTATGGGGTATTGTGTGTAGATTGCTAAAGGAAAATTGTATATTTAATCTATTTTAGAATGAGGCTGTAACATCACAAAATGTGGAAAAAGTCCAGGGGTCTGAATAACTTCCAAAGGCACTGTATTCTACTACGTAGAAGATGTCTGCATTACCTGTCCTATCCAGGAGGAAATTACCTGTCCTATCCAGGTTGAAATTACCTGTCCTATCCGGGAGGAAACTACCTGTCCTATCCGGGAGGAAATTACCTGTCCTATCCTGGAGGAAACCACTTGTCCTATCCAGGTGGAAATGCATTGTCGGAACTAGAAGCACAAGCATTTCGCTACACTCGCATTAACATCTGCTAAACATTTGTATGTGACTAATTAAATTTGATTTGAAAATAAGCCAACAAACCTTTCGCTCCTACTATTTTAATAATAATAAATGTTTTAAACTACTTTAACATTCAATTAATGGTATAGGGCCTGTGCAGCTTCATAGCTCATTATAACCAATTACAATGATTTAAATGATCAATTAATGGTATAGGGCCTGTGCAGCTTCATAGCTCATTATAACCAATTACAATGATTTAAATGATCAATTAATGGTATAGGGCCTGTGCAGCTTCATAGCTCATTATAACCAATTACAATGCTTTAAATGATCAATTAATGGTATAGGGCCTGTGCAGCTTCATAGCTCATTATAACCAATTACAATGATTTAAATGATCAATTAATGGTATAGGGCCTGTGCAGCTTCATAGCTCATTATAACCAATTACAATGATTTAAATGATTAATTAATGGTATAGGGCCTGTGCAGCTTGATAGCTCATTATAACCAATTACAATGATTTAAATGATCAATTAATGGTATAGGGCCTGTGCAGCTTCATAGCTCATTATAACCAATTACAATGATTTAAATGATCAATTAATGGTATAGGGCCTGTGCAGCTTCATAGCTCATTATAACCAATTACAATGATTTAAATGATCAATTAATGGTATAGGGCCTGTGCAGCTTCATAGCTCATTATAACCAATTACAATGATTTACATGATCAACGGAAAACATTCAGTTCTTGTGTATTTGACTAACAACATAGTAACAAACATTCCATGTTTTCATTGACGTCAACATAAAATTATATCTTAAAATAACATATCTTTTAAAAGATATAAATATGGTCTTCAAATAAGGTAAAGGAAAATAGAGCTGAAACACACGGCTGCCTAACCCTTGGTAAGGCCACCCTTCTTACGGGCTTCATCACAGGACATCCAGACATGCAGTCCTAACAAATGGATCTGACTGGGAATTCATAAATAATCATTTTTTCAAATCATGAGCAAATTGAGGATCACACAGTATTGAATCTTCATGGTCTCCACAGTTTATTTGTTGGCATACCAAAATATAATCAGAGAATTAAAAAAAGAAAGAAGAAAAAAGTACCCACAAAAAAAAAACCTCCTTTGGATTAGAACTCGTCTCTGATGTTAAAATGAGGTTGGTCTTCAGGCTTGAAGTCCTCATTGGGGCTTCCATCCTGGTTGAGGATGCGTATGGCAGTGTAGCCTACAATAGGGTACTTTGTCTTGTACGTGCCCTCAAATACACTCTCTAGGGATTGGAGCTGCTCTTCAGTAAGGCCCGTCTGAAAGAGAGAGGGAGGGAAAAAAAAGGACAAGAGACACCCATTTCATTACTAAGAGAATAGTAAGGGGGAAAAAAATAGGGTTTTCTATGGGTTCTTTGTGGAACCTTTTCTGAAGAACCCTTTATGGTTCTGCAAAAAGGGTTCGATGGGAGTTAAACATCTACACAGGTTCTTTGCAGACCAGAGCAGGGGCATCACCCCCCCCCCCCCCCCCCCCCCCCCTCAAGGATTTTTATTTTTTACTGCATTTCTACACAATTGGAGAAAAAAAATATTCAATTTTGGAGAACAGCAAAAACAAGCAACATAACTAACTAACCCTAACTCTAGCCATTATCACCTTGATGCTGTAGTTTCATTCACCTCAGTCAACAAGGGGACTTAACATTCTACAAACAGGTCATATAAGAATTAGCTGCCTGCTACGCACAAGCTCAACACCGGGCTTAAAACTCGAGTTTAGTTTCATGTCAACAGTTAGCTAGCTATGCCATCTACTACAGCCATCTTTACCTTGTCCAGCCCTTTAGCCATCAATTTAACTGTCCACTTGATGAAGCTGCACCCCTTCCCCTTCATGACGCTGCACCCCTTCCCCTTGATGACGCTGCACCCCTTCCCCTTGATGACGCTGCACTCCTTGATGACGCTGCACCCCTTGATGACGCTGCACCCCTTGATGACGCTGCACCCCTTCCCCTTGATGACGCTGCACCCCTTCCCCTTGGTGACGCTGCACACCTTCCCCTTGGTGACGCTGCACCCCTTCCCCTTGATGACTCTGCACCCCTTCCCCTTGGTGACGCTGCACCCCTTCCCCTTGATGACACTGCACCCCTTCCCCTTGGTGACGCTGCACCCCTTCCCCTTGATGACACTGCACCCCTTGATGACGCTGCACCCCTTCCCCTTGATGAAGCTGCACCCTTTCCCCTTCATGAAGCTACACCCCTTCCCCTTCATGAAGCTGCACCCCTTCCCCTTCATGAAGCTGCACCCCTTCCCCTTCATGACGCTGCACCCCTTCCCCTTGGTGACGCTGCACCCCTTGATGACGCTGCACCCCTTCCCCTTGATGACGCTGCACCCCTTGATGACGCTGCACCCCTTCCCCTTGGTGACGCTGCACCCCTTCCCCTTGGTGACGCTGCACCCCTTCCCCTTGGTGACGCTGCACCCCTTCCCCTTGATGACGCTGCACCCCTTGATGACGATGCACCCCTTGATGACGCTGCACCCCTTCCCCTTGATGACACTGCACCCCTTGATGACGCTGCACCCCTTCCCCTTGATGACGATGCACCCCTTCCCCTTGATGACGCTGCACCCCTTGATGACGCTGCACCCCTTCCCCTTGATGACGCTGCACCCCTTCCCCTTGGTGACGCTGCACCCCTTCCCCTTGATGACGCTGCACCCCTTCCTTTTGATGAAGCTGCACCTCTTCCCCTTGATGACGCTGCAGCGCTTCCCCTTGATGACGCTGCACCCCTTCCCCTTGATGATGCTGCACCCCTTCATGAAGCTGCACCCCTTCCCCTTGATGACGCTGCACCCCTTCATGACGCTGCACCCCTTCCCCTTGATGACGCTGCACCCCTTCCCCTTGATGACGCTGCACCCCTTCCCCTTGATGACGCTGCACCCCTTCCCCTTGATGACGCTGCACCCCTTCCCCTTGATGACGCTGCACCCCTTCCCCTTCATGACGCTGCACCCCTTCCCCTTGATGACGCTGCACCCCTTCCCCTTGATGACGCTGCACCCCTTCCCCTTGATGACGCTGCACCCCTTCCATCTTGATGAAGCTGCACCCCTTCCCCTTGATGAAGCTGCACCCCTTGATGAAGCTGCACCCCTTCCCCTTCATGACGCTGCACCCCTTCCCCTTGATGACGCTGCATCCCTTCCCCTTGATGACGCTGCACCCCTTCCCCTTGATGAAGCTGCAACCCTTCCCCTTGATGAAGCTGCACCCCTTGATGAAGCTGCACCCCTTGATGAAGCTGCACCCCTTGATGAAGCTGCACCCCTTCCCCTTCATGACGCTGCACCCCCTTCCCCTTCATGACGCTGCACCCCCTTCCCCTTCATGACGCTGCACCCCTTCCCCTTCATGACGCTGCACCCCTTCCCCTTCATGACGCTGCACCCCTTCCCCTTGATGACGCTGCATCCCTTCCCCTTGATGACGCTGCACCCCTTCCCCTTGATGAAGCTGCAACCCTTCCCCTTGATGAAGCTGCACCCCTTGATGAAGCTGCACCCCTTGATGAAGCTGCACCCCTTGATGAAGCTGCACCCCTTCCCCTTCATGACGCTGCACCCCCTTCCCCTTCATGACGCTGCACCCCCTTCCCCTTCATGACGCTGCACCCCTTCATGACGCTGCACCCCTTCCCCTTCATGACGCTGCACCCCTTCCCCTTGATGACGCTGCACCCCTTCCCCTTGATGACGCTGCACCCCTTCCCCTTGATGAAGCTGCACCCCTTCCCTTTGATGAAGCTGCACCCCTAAATGAAGCTGCACCCCTTGATGAAGCTGCACCCCTTCCCCTTCATGACGCTGCACCCCCTTTCCCTTCATGACGCTGCACCCCCTTCCCCTTCATGACGCTGCACCCCTTCCCCTTGGTGACGCTGCACCCCTTCCCCTTCATGACGCTGCACCCCCTTCCCCTTCATGACGCTGCACCCCCTTCCCCTTCAAGACGCTGCACCCCCTTCCCCTTCATGACGCTGCACCCCTTCCCCTTCATGACGCTGCACCCCTTCCCCTTCATGACGCTGCACCCCTTCCCCTTGATGACGCTGCACCCCTTCCCCTTCATGACGCTGCACCCCTTCCCCTTGATGAAGCTGCACCCCTTGATGAAGCTGCACCCCTTGATGAAGCTGCACCCCTTGATGAAGCTGCACCCCTTGATGAAGCTGCACCCCTTCCCCTTCATGACGCTGCACCCCCTTCCCCTTCATGACGCTGCACCCCTTCCCCTTCATGACGCTGCACCCCTTCCCCTTGATGACGCTGCACCCCTTCCCCTTCATGACGCTGCACCCCTTCCCCTTGATGACGCTGCACCCCTTCCCCTTGATGAAGCTGCACCCCTTCCCCTTCATGACGCTGCACCCCTTCCCCTTCATGACGCTGCACCCCTTCCCCCTCATGACGCTGCACCCCTTCCCCTTCATGACGCTGCACCCCTTCCCCTTCATGACGCTGCACCCCTTCCCCTTGATGAAGCTGCACCCCTTCCCCTTGATGACGCTGCACCATTCATGACGCTGCACCCCTTCCCCTTGATGAAGCTGCACCCCTTCCCCTTGATGACGCTGCACCCCTTCCCCTTGATGACGCTGCACCCCTTCCTTTTGATGAAGCTGCACCCCTTCCCCTTGATGACGCTGCAGCCCTTCCCCTTGATGACGCTGCAGCCCTTCCCCTTGATGATGCTGCACTTCTCATGAAGCTGCACCCCTTCCCCTTGATGACGCTGCAGCCCTTCATGACGCTGCACCCCTTCCCCTTGATGACGCTGCACCCCTTCCCCTTGATGACGCTGCACCCCTTCCCCTTCATGACGCTGCACCCCTTCCCCTTCATGACGCTGCACCCCTTCCCCTTCATGACGCTGCACCCCTTCCCCTTCATGACGCTGCACCCCTTCCCCTTCATGACGCTGCACCCCTTCCCCTTCATGACGCTGCACCCCTTCCCCTTCATGACGCTGCACCCCTTCCCCTTCATGACGCTGCACCCCTTCCCCTTGATGAAGCTGCACCCCTTCACCTTGATGAAGCTGCACCCCTTGATGAAGCTGCACCCCTTGATGAAGCTGCACCCCTTCCCCTTCATGACGCTGCACCCCTTCCCCTTCATGACGCTGCACCCCTTCCCCTTCATGACGCTGCACCCCTTCCCCTTCATGACGCTGCACCCCGTTCCCCTTCATGACGCTGCACCCCCTTCCCCTTCATGACGCTGCACCCCTTCCCCTTGATGACGCTGCACCCCTTCCTCTTCATGACGCTGCACCCCTTCCCCTTCATGACGCTGCACCCCTTCCCCTTGATGACGCTGCACCCCTTCCCCTTGATGACGCTGCACCCCTTCCCCTTGATGACGCTGCACACCTTCCCCTTGATGACGCTGCACCCCTTCCCCTTGGTGACGCTGCACCCCTTGATGAAGCTGCACCCCTTCCCCTTCATGACGCTGCACCCCCTTCCCCTTCACGACGCTGCACCCCTTCCCCTTGGTGACGCTGCACCCCTTCCCCTTCATGACACTGCACCCCCTTCCCCTTCATGACGCTGCACCACCTTCCCCTTCATGACGCTGCACCCCTTCCCCTTGATGACGCTGCACCCCTTCCCCTTGATGACGCTGCACCCCTTCCCCTTGATGAAGCTGCACCCCTTCCCCTTGATGACGCTGCACCCCTTCCCCTTGATGACGCTGCAACCCTTCCCCTTGGTGACGCTGCACCCCTTCCCCTTGGTGACGCTGCACCCCTTGATGAAGCTGCACCCCTTCCCCTTCATGACGCTGCACCCCTTCCCCTTCATGACGCTGCACCCCCTTCCCCTTCATGACGTTGCACCCCTTCCTCTTCATGACGCTGCACCCCCTCCCCTTCATGACGCTGCACCCCCTTCCCCTTCATGACGCTGCACCCCTTCCCCTTGATGACGCTGCACCCCTTCCCCTTGATGACGCTGCACCCCTTCCCCTTCATGACGCTGCACCCCTTCCCCTTCATGACGCTGCACCCCTTCCCCTTCATGACGCTGCACCCCTTCCCCTTCATGACGCTGCACCCCTTCCCCTTCATGACGCTGCACCCCTTCCCCTTGATGACGCTGCACCCCTTCCCCTTGATGACGCTGCACCCCTTCCCCTTGATGACGCTGCACCCCTTCCTTTTGATGAAGCTGCACCCCTTCCCCTTGATGACGCTGCAGCCCTTCCCCTTGATGACGCTGCAGCCCTTCCCCTTGATGATGCTGCACTTCTCATGAAGCTGCACCCCTTCCCCTTGATGACGCTGCAGCCCTTCATGACGCTGCACCCCTTCCCCTTGATGACGCTGCACCCCTTCCCCTTGATGACGCTGCACCCCTTCCCCTTGATGACGCTGCACCCCTTCCCCTTCATGACGCTGCACCCCTTCCCCTTCATGACGCTGCACCCCTTCCCCTTCATGACGCTGCACCCCTTCCCCTTCATGACGCTGCACCCCTTCCCCTTCATGACGCTGCACCCCTTCCCCTTCATGACGCTGCACCCCTTCCCCTTGATGAAGCTGCACCCCTTCACCTTGATGAAGCTGCACCCCTTGATGAAGCTGCACCCCTTGATGAAGCTGCACCCCTTGATGAAGCTGCACCCCTTCCCCTTCATGACGCTGCACCCCTTCCCCTTCATGACGCTGCACCCCTTCCCCTTCATGACGCTGCACCCCTTCCCCTTCATGACGCTGCACCCCTTCCCCTTCATGACGCTGCACCCCGTTCCCCTTCATGACGCTGCACCCCCTTCCCCTTCATGACGCTGCACCCCTTCCCCTTGATGACGCTGCACCCCTTCCTCTTCATGACGCTGCACCCCTTCCCCTTGATGACGCTGCACCCCTTCCCCTTGATGACGCTGCACCCCTTCCCCTTGATGACGCTGCACCCCTTCCCCTTGATGACGCTGCACCCCTTCCCCTTGGTGACGCTGCACCCCTTGATGAAGCTGCACCCCTTCCCCTTCATGACGCTGCACCCCCTTCCCCTTCACGACGCTGCACCCCTTCCCCTTGGTGACGCTGCACCCCTTCCCCTTCATGACACTGCACCCCCTTCCCCTTCATGACGCTGCACCACCTTCCCCTTCATGACGCTGCACCCCTTCCCCTTGATGACGCTGCACCCCTTCCACTTGATGACGCTGCACCCCTTCCCCTTGATGACGCTGCACCCCTTCCCCTTGATGACGCTGCAACCCTTCCCCTTGATGACGCTGCAACCCTTCCCCTTGGTGACGCTGCACCCCTTCCCCTTGGTGACGCTGCACCCCTTGATGAAGCTGCACCCCTTCCCCTTCATGACGCTGCACCCCTTCCCCTTCATGACGCTGCACCCCCTTCCCCTTCATGACGTTGCACCCCTTCCCCTTCATGACGCTGCACCCCCTCCCCTTCATGACGCTGCACCCCCTTCCCCTTCATGACGCTGCACCCCTTCCCCTTGATGACGCTGCACCCCTTCCCCTTGATGACGCTGCACCCCTTCCCCTTCATGACGCTGCACCCCTTCCCCTTCATGACGCTGCACCCCTTCCCCTTCATGACGCTGCACCCCTTCCCCTTGATGACGCTGCACCCCTTCCCCTTCATGACGCTGCACCCCCTTCCCCTTCATGACGCTGCACCTCCTTCCCCTTCATGACGCTGCACCCCTTCCCCTTCATGACGCTGCACCCCTTCCCCTTCATGACGCTGCACCCCTTCCCCTTCATGACGCTGCACCCCTTCCCCTTCATGACGCTGCACCCCTTCCCCTTCATGACGCTGCACCCCTTCCCCTTCATGACGCTGCACCCCCTTCCCCTTCATGACGCTGCACCCCTTCCCCTTCATGACGCTGCACCCCTTCCCCTTCATGACGCTGCACCCCTTCCCCTTCATGACGCTGCACCCCTTCCCCTTCATGACGCTGCACCCCTTCCCCTTCATGACGCTGCACCCCTTCCCCTTCATGACGCTGCACCCCTTCCCCTTGATGACGCTGCACCCCTTCCCCTTGATGACGCTGCACCCCTTCCCCCTGATGACGCTGCACCCCTTCCCCTTGATGACGCTGCACCCCTTCCCCTTCATGACGCTGCACCCCTTCCCCTTCATGACGCTGCACCCCTTCCCCTTCATGACGCTGCACCCCTTCCCCTTGATGACGCTGCACCCCTTGGTGACGCTGCACCCCTTGATGACGCTGCACCCCTTGATGACGCTGCACCCCTTGGTGACGCTGCACCCCTTGATGACGCTGCACCCCTTGGTGACGCTGCACCCCTTGATGACGCTGCACCCCCTTCCCCAGCCCAACCGTTTGTTTTGTTTTCCTTTACTCACAGTGTCAGAAGTCAGATCAGCTGGCTCAAGGGACATTTTGGCCACAGCCCTGGTGCAGTCCTTTCCAGCCAAGGCATTGTATGGTCCATCTTTCCCATAGAACTCTACAAAGATAAACTATATTAGTCCCACTGTAACAATAGCTCCTCAGTACTTACAGCTGTTACATATTTGCAGTTTGTATGGGCCTCACATCAAAAAATCCTTATCCTTTTCCCCTGTTATCTATCTATCTTGTTATTTCCAATGTAATCACCAGGATTGGAGTCAATTTCCAGACAAATTCCAGACAATTCAAACTCGAATTCCAATTCTCTTCAATGCTTTTCAAGTAGAAAAATGTGGAATTGGAATTTGGTTAACTTTATGAATTGACTGCAATTGAAATTGCATTGACCCCAACCCTGATAATTACACCGCTTCCTATGCAGATACCAGTGATCGTGAAGGATCATTCATTCAGCATTGACACATAACTTTATCTTGTCTCTCTACTGGCCTGAACTACTATTGATATCATCGGTGACATTATCATCACGCCACACTAGCAGTCTGTGGAGTTTGATACCTTTAATCGCCCACTGTTCCAGAGATGGGGGAGGATCCCAACATTGTGTGTGTGCTATTTACCTTTCCCCTTGGTAACATCAAACACCACTCCTTTTATGGCCATGTAAATGGGATGCCCGTCCTAAAACACAGCAACAGTTAACATTATGTTTTTTAAAGATCAATTAGCATTATCAGTGATAAAGAAAACGATGTCATTGTGTTGGCTGACCACACCCTCACGCGTGATAGTCCATTGCATTTACATATACCAAGACGAGCTATTCATACCTCCATTAGTCTACTGTAGACTAGGACTACTGTAGTGAAGATCACGGTTTAGCTACACCCGTAGCTCTGGTCCAAGGCGTTAGTGCGTGTTCCTCCACTACTACTACTACTACTAGTGAAGGAACGCGACATAACGCCATCGACCAGAGCTAGCCTACCCATAGACTTACATAATAACAAGTACCTACCTCACTCCCATCGTGCCTTTTTAAATCTTCGTCTGTGAACAGTCGGACCGGTTTTGAGGCTAGTTTGTGTTTTAGTTTATTATCGTCTGCCAAACTCAACACGAGAAGCACAAATGTGATAAAAAGTTGCACTGGTGTTACCATGGTTGTCTGGCTATTTGGACAAGCCTCAACAACATTCAGAAATAATTCCGATGTCCTCTTCTTAGGAGATAATTTGCTTCTTAGTTCCGGTTCTCTCTCTCTCTGTCGCTCTAACTGCTCTAAGAAACCAAGAAATGAGTCCGCGAGCACAAGTAGGCTACTAGAGAAGACAGTTGAATTAAAGTTTGAGGTAAACTTGATCCTTGTCCCCAAATAAATATTTGATTTCCCTAACGTTGAATAGATGGGTCATGTGGTATCTGATCACGACCCTAAGAATGATATGCTGCCCGCGGCCAAAACAGTGCTGTGCTGTGCATGTGATAATCGGGACAAATTGGTTTCCTCTTTTAAAACCGTTCTGGGAGCAGTTTACACTTCCACACAATCCAAGAACAGTTACCGAGAAAGAAAAAATAAAACTGCCCTGTCATCAGCAGTTAAGGGCAATGCCTCCACTCCTCTACCAATAGACGGAAATATATGTTACCGTTCTCCTGGCAGTAGGATATAATGCTGGCAGCACGGTCGCGGAATATTTTTCCTCAAAATAAGAGTCCCCCTACAAAGACGTACTAAACTTTGGGAATATCGATTTAAAAAAAAGCGAGTTCAGTGATTGTAATATTAGAACGCACAAGGTACAAATTTCGAAATTGGGTAGATGTCCCTCAATGCTGGAAGGGGGGACCCGAACGAAAACGTTTTGGTACCCCTAATCTAGTGCAGTACAACTATTTTTTCACGGCATTGCATTTTTTATTGACAATGAACTTAAATGTAATAACTTTGTTTATAAGGAAGTAACTTAAATATATATTGTATTATTTATACCAGCATTTCTTTAGAAAGTTTACACCAATACTGGTATGTTGAAAACTATTGTGTTGCGCTTTCAAACTCAAATCTGGACCTCCAAGCCAGTTCCAATGTGTTTTTTCATTGTTCCCCTCTAATCAGGGACTGATTTAGACCTGGGACACCAGGTGGGTGATTCCCCTCCAATCAGGGCCTGATTTAGACCTGGGACACCAGGGGGGTGCAATTAATTATCAGGTAGAACGTAAACCTAGCAGGCTCCAAACTTTCCCCTCATCAGTCTACACCCCATAATGAAAAAGCGAAAACTGTTTTTATTTTATTTTAGCAAATGTAATAAACATTTAAAACAGAAATACCTTATTTACATACAGTGGCAAGAAAAGTATGTGAACCCTTTGGAATTACCTGGATTTCTGCATAAATTGGTCATCAAATTTGATCTGATCTTCATCTAAGTCACAACAATAGACATACATAGTGTGTCTAAACAGCTTAGGGCTGTTGTCCTGTTTGAAGGTGAACCTTTGTCTCAGTCTGAGGTCCATAGCTCTCTGGAGCAGGTTTTCATCAAGGATCTCTCTGTACTTTGCTCCGTTCATCTTTGCCTCGATCCTGACTAGTCTCCCAGTTCCTGCCGCTGAAAAACATCCCCACAGCATGATGATGCCACCACCATACTTCACCGCAGGTTTCCTCCAGACTTGACGCTTGGCATTCAGGCCAAAGAGTTCAATCTTGGTTTCATCAGACTAGAGAATCTTGTTTCTCATGGTCTGAGAGTCTTTAGGTGCCTTTTGGCAAACTCCAAGCAGGCTGTCATGTGCCTTTTACTAAGGAGTGGCTTCCGTCTGGCCACTCTACCATAAAGGTCTGATTAGTGGAGTGCTGCAGAGATGGTTGTCCTCCCATCTCCACAGAGGAACTCTGGAGCTCTGCCAGAGTGACCATCGGGTTCTTTGTCACCTCCCTGACCAAGGCCCTTCTCCCCTGATTGCTCAGTATGGCCAGGCAGCCAGCTCTAGGACGAGTCTTGGTGGTTCCAAACTTCTTCCATTTAAGAATTATGGAGGCCACTGTGTTCTTGGGTACCTTCAATGCTTCAGAAATGTTTTGGTACCCTTCCCCAGATCTGTGCCTCAACACAATCCTGTCTCGGAGCTCAACAGATAATTCCTTTGACCTCATTGCTTGGTTTTTGCTCTTACATGCACTGTCAACTTGTGGGACCTTATATAGACAGGTGTGCCTTTCCAAATCATGTCCAATTAATTGAATTTACTGCAGGTGGACTCCAATCAAGTTGTAGAAACATCTAAAGGATGATCAATGGAAAAAGGATGCACCTGAGCTCAATTTAGAACCTCATTCCAAAGGTTCTAAATACTTACAGTACCAGTCTAAAGTTTGGACACACCTACTCATTCAAGGGGTTTTCTTCATTTTTTACTATTTTCTACATTGTAGGATAATAGTGAAAACATCAAAACTATGAAATAACACATATGGAATCATGTAGTAACCAAAGAGGTGTTAAACAAATCTAAATATATTTAACATTTTAGATTCTTCAATGTAGCCACCCTTTGCCTTGATGACAGCTTTGCACACATTCTCTCAATCAATGATTTTCCAACAGTCTTGAAGGATATGCTGAGCTGAGCACTTGTTGAAATTAAATGACACCATATATAGATTCTACAGACCCCACTTTTACATTGGCACAAAGAAACATTTTTTTTCACTATAATCCCAATATTGGCAACATGGTCTTAAAATAACATTTAACTATTTTTTTTTAACATAAATTCCTTCTTGCATTTGTTTATAAGCACAATAAAATTCGACATTGATTAAAATGTAATATCTTTTAAATTAGTTATCCACCTTGCAATGTTTTGAAACGCGGGCTTTTATTTTGAAAGTGTCTTCATTACCATAGGAAATGGACGTCACATCGTCAGTGCTCGCAGAATAACTAGTACAATAAAGGTGTTTTCTACTGCTTTAAAACTACGCACGAACGTGAACGAATCCGCCGGTTTAATATCTCCACCTGTGCGAGATCCACATGATGAGAAAATTATATTATGAATAAAAATGGATAATTTATAATATCCGAAGTTTTAATGAACTATATAGTAAGTCGAAGTATTCTTTAAAGACGAATCGGAATGCTTCGGAAGGAGACCTCCCGGTCATACCACGAAGTAAGTTCTGTTATGGCCACTGACTGTTATGGATTTTAATTGATTATTGATTTCATATCATTATCAATTACTTTACAATCGCATCTATCTGTATTGATCGATCACTTTTCAGGAAATTGGGGGGAAAACATTGGGACTTCTCGAGGAGGTGATCCTCGTATAGAAACAATATCATGTGACTTTTAAGACGTTTGCTTTACAATTACAGTAGGGTACTTGGAAGTCTACAGACCTACCTGATCTAAAAGTGGATGACACTGTGTACTTTATATACGCTGATACTTTGTGTTAAATCAACCATTAACAATATAAATCTGTACCCTTATTTGATACAGTTCAATGACGAGGAAGAACTTCAAACCCCAGACTTCTACCAAGACAATGACAGTGCCAACGGTGGCCCGGAGGAGCCAGATGAATCCATTGCCAGTGTTCTACCAGGTTCTATTTTTTTTTTTTTTTACTATATTCAATTGTATTTTCTATTCTATTATAGTCTATTATAGTCTATCCTATTATAGTCTATTATAGTCTATCCTATTATAGTCTATTATAGTCTATCCTATTATAGGCTATTATATTATATCATATTCTTTTCTATCCTATTATAGTCTATTATATCATATTATATCCTATTATAGTCTATCCTATTATAGTCTATTATATTATATCCTATTCTTTTCTATGGTATTATAGTCTATTATATTATATCCTATTTTCTTCTATCCTATTATAGTCTATTCCAAAAAAATAATATTGTAAAGACTACTGTAATATTCATATTATCTCTATTTTATTACCTATAATATGTAAATAATGTATTGATTAACAATCTTTCCTTACTATTGAATTATTATTTGAATAGTTTTGTCCTTTATATTCACTGCATTATTCCAGAGGAGGACATGGTGAACAGCAATCCATTTACACTATTCAACAAGGCCTGTCTGAAGAACGTGTTCACTGTCCTGCTGCTGTTCATCTACCTGGTGCTGACTGCTGTGGCTGTGTTCCTGGCCTATCAAACCATCACTGACTTCATGGAGAAGCTCAGTCACCCTGTCATGTCTGTCACATACAAGGAGGTGGATGCCTTCTCTCCCCCAGGTTGGTGGAACTGCTCTTAAGTACAGATCTAGGATCAGCCTCCCTCAATACTAACCTTAAAGGGGTGGGATGCAAAAACTGACCCTAGATCAGCGTCCAGGGGCAAATTTACCCTATGTTTAATAAAGGTGTCAATTTAGCAGGTTTTATTTTTACAATACTGATCAGAGAGAATATAGTTTTTAAACATACTTAAAAAAGAATGACATGCTTATATTTATCTTTTTTTGAGAGAATAAGTTCAATTTGATTTAATTCTTAGTTTTCTTGATGAGACTTTAGTTTCTTGTCTTTGTTTGTGAGCAGGCATCGCCCTGTACCCTGGTTCGGCTCAGCTACTGAGCTGTAAACACCACTACCACGCCCATATCCCACCACTGGTCACCCCAGGGAAGCCCCAGCCAGGAGATTGTGTCATGGAGGAAGTGACCTACACTGGCCCCTACACCAACCACACTGTGGTGAGAACCATACTATCATAGAGCCCCTACACCAACCACACTGTGGTGAGAACCATACTATTATAGAGCCCCTACACCAACCACACTGTGGTGAGAACCATACTATTATAGAGCCCCTACACCAACCACACTGTGGTGAGAACCATACTATTATAGAGCCCCTAGACCAACCACACTGTGGTGAGAACAACACGTCTATAGAGCCCCTACACCAACCACACTGTGGTGAGAACAACACGTCTATAGAGCCCCTACACCAACCACACTGTGGTGAGAACAACACATCTATAGAGCCCCTACACCAACCACACTGTGGTGAGAACAACACGTCTATAGAGCCCCTACACCAACCACAATGTGGTGAGAACAACACGTCTATAGAGCCCCTACACCAACCACACTGTGGTGAGAACAACACGTCTATAGAGCCCCTACACCAACCACACTGTGGTGAGAACATACTATTATAGAGCCCCTACACCAACCACACTGTGGTGAGAACAACACGTCTATAGAGCCCCTAGACCAACCACACTGTGGTGAGAACAACACGTCTATAGAGCCCCTACACCAACCACACTGTGGTGAGAACAACACGTCTATAGAGCCCCTACACCAACCACACTGTGGTGAGAACCATACTATTATAGAGCCCCTACACCAACCACACTGTGGTGAGAACAACACGTCTATAGAGCCCCTACACCGACCACACTGTGGTGAGAACAACACGTCTATAGAGCCCTTACACCAACCACACTGTGGTGAGAACAACACATCTATAGAGCCCCTACACCAACCACACTGTGGTGAGAACCATACTATTATAGAGCCCCTAGACCAACCACACTGTGGTGAGAACAACACGTCTATAGAGCCCCTACACCAACCACACTGTGGTGAGAACAACACGTCTATAGAGCCCCTACACCAACCACACTGTGGTGAGAACCATACTATTATAGAGCCCCTACACCAACCACACTGTGGTGAGAACAACACGTCTATAGAGCCCCTACACCAACCACACTGTGGTGAGAACAACACGTCTATAGAGCCCCTACACCAACCACACTGTGGTGAGAACAACACGTCTATAGAGCCCCTACACCAACCACACTGTGGTGAGAACAACACGTCTATAGAGCCCCTACACCAACCACACTGTGGTGAGAACAACACGTCTATAGAGCCCCTACACCAACCACACTGTGGGGAGAACAACACGTCTATAGAGCCCCTACACCAACCACACTGTGGTGAGAACAACACGTCTATAGAGCCCCTACACCAACCACACTGTGGTGAGAACAACACATCTATAGAGCCCCTACACCAACCACACTGTGGTGAGAACAACACGTCTATAGATAGATCACGGCAACATTTCTTCTAAGCATTTTCATTCACTCATTAGTCGCTTGCTTGGTTGATTGGTCGGTTGGTTGCTTGGTTGGTCGGTTGGTTGCTTGGTCGGTTGGTTGGTTGATTGGTCGGTTGGTTGGTTGATTGGTCGGTTGGTTGGTTGATTGGTCGGTTGGTTGGGTTGATTGGTCGGTTGGTTGGTTGATTGGTCGGTTGGTTGCTTGGTTGCTTGATTGGTCGGTTGGTTGCATGGTTGGTTGCTTGGTTGATTGGTCGGTTGGTTGCTTGGTTGGTAGATTGGTTGGTTGGTTGCTTGGTTGGTTGATTGGTTGCTTGGTTGATTGGTCGGTTGGTTGATTGGTTGCTTGGCTGATTGGTCGGTTGGTTGATTGGTCGGTTGGTTGATTGGTTGCTTGGCTGATTGGTCGGTTGGTTGATTGGTTGCTTAGTTGATTGGTCGGTTGGTTGATTGCTTATTAATCTCTCATGGACAGGGCACGTAACATAAATGGTATTGGACGGAGTTATGTAATATTTTAGTTCTGGGTTTCTGAGATGAGTTGGTTGGTTGGTTCAGTCAGCCATTCAGTCATTCATTTAATACATTAATTCCTCTCCTGGTTGTTGTAGAAGCAAGCCTTGGTGGTCAGCGGTCCAACAGATGTCAGAAACAGAGAGTTGATCTTCCTGCAGTTCAGTCAGAACGAGACAGAAGAGGATTTTAGTGCCATCACATACATGCTCTTCGACAAATACAACGACCTGTCCGGGAGGTAATGCACTGGCCCAGTTTAACATAACAACCTGTCAGCCCAGTTTAATACAAAGACCTGTCAGCCCAGTTTAATACAACGACCTGTCAGCCCAGTTTAATACAACGACCTGTCAGCCCAGTTTAACATAACAACCTGTCAGCCCAGTTTAATACAACGACCTGTCAGCCCAGTTTAATACAAAGACCTGTCAGCCCAGTTTAATACAACGACCTGTCAGCCCAGTTTAATACAACGACCTGTCAGCCCAGTTTAATACAACGACCTGTCAGCCCAGTTTAATACAACGACCTGTCAGCCCAGTTTAATACAACGACCTGTCAGCCCAGTTTACTACAACGACCTGTCAGCCCAGTTTAATACAACGACCTGTCAGTCCAGTTTAATACAACGACCTGTCAGCCCAGTTTAACATAACGACCTGTCAGCCCAGTTTTATACAACGACCTGTCAGCCCAGTTTAATACAACGACCTGTCAGCCCAGTTTAATACAACGACCTGTCAGCCCAGTTTAATATACAGTGCCTTGCGAAAGTATTCGGCCCCCTTGAACTTTGCGACCTTTTGCCACATTTCAGGCTTCAAACATAAAGATATAAAACTGTATTTTTTTGTGAAGAATCAACAACAAGTGGGACACAATCATGAAGTGGAACGACATTTATTGGATATTTCAAACTTTTTTAACAAATCAAAAACTGAAAAATTGGGCGTGCAAAATTATTCAGCCCCTTTACTTTCAGTTCAGCAAACTCTCTCCAGAAGTTCAGTGAGGATCTCTGAATGATCCAATGTTGACCTAAATGACTAATGATGATAAATACAATCCACCTGTGTGTAATCAAGTCTCCGTATAAATGCACCTGCACTGTGATAGTCTCAGAGGTCCGTTAAAAGCGCAAAGAGCATCATGAAGAACAAGGAACACACCAGGCAGGTCCGAGATACTGTTGTGAAGAAGTTTAAAGCCGGATTTGGATACAAAAAGATTTCCCAAGCTTTAAACATCCCAAGGAGCACTGTGCAAGCGATAATATTGAAATGGAAGGAGTATCAGACCACTGCAAATCTACCAAGACCTGGCCGTCCCTCTAAACTTTCAGCTCATACAAGGAGAAGACTGATCAGAGATGCAGCCAAGAGGCCCATGATCACTCTGGATGAACTGCAGAGATCTACAGCTGAGGTGGGAGACTCTGTCCATAGGACAACAATCAGTCGTATATTGCACAAATCTGGCCTTTATGGAAGAGTGGCAAGAAGAAAGCCATTTCTTAAAGATATCCATAAAAAGTGTCGTTTAAAGTTTGCCACAAGCCACCTGGGAGACACACCAAACATGTGGAAGAAGGTGCTCTGGTCAGATGAAACCAAAATTGAACTTTTTGGCAACAATGCAAAACGTTATGTTTGGCGTAAAAGCAACACAGCTGAACACACCATCCCCACTGTCAAACATGGTGGTGGCAGCATCATGGTTTGGGCCTGCTTTTCTTCAGCAGGGACAGGGAAGATGGTTAAAATTGATGGGAAGATGGATGGAGCCAAATACAGGACCATTCTGGAAGAAAACCTGATGGAGTCTGCAAAAGACCTGAGACTGGGACGGAGATTTGTCTTCCAACAAGACAATGATCCAAAACATAAAGCAAAATCTACAATGGAATGGTTCAAAAATAAACATATCTATATCCAGAATGGCAAAGTCAAAGTCCAGACCTGAATCCAATCGAGAATCTGTGGAAAGAACTGAAAACTGCAAATGCTCTCCATCCAACCTCACTGAGCTCGAGCTGTTTTGCAAGGAGGAGTGGGAAAAAAATTCAGTCTCTCGATGTGCAAAAATGATAGAGACATACCCCAAGCGACTTACAGCTGTAATCGCAGCAAAAGGTGGCGCTACAAAGTATTAACTTAAGGGGGCTGAATAATTTTGCACGCCCAATTTTTCAGTTTTTGATTTGTTAAAAAAGTTTGAATTATCCAATAAATGTCGTTCCACTTCATGATTGTGTCCCACTTGTTGTTGATTCTTCACAAAAAAATACAGTTTTATATCTTTATGTTTGAAGCCTGAAATGTGGCAAAAGGTCGCAAAGTTCAAGGGGGCCGAATACTTTCGCAAGGCACTGTAACGACCTGTCCAGAAGGTAATACACTGGCCCAGTTTGTTCGTTTAGAGCACAGGTTTCCAACTTAATTCCTGGAGGGCCGAGTGTCTGCAGGTTTTTTCACTCCCCCTTATACTTGATAGATCAATTGAGGTAATTGATTAGTTAGGAACTCCTCTCACCTCCCCTTATCTAGGTCTTGATTGGACATGAATTGAAAGGAGATTTAAAAAAAACACCAGCACAAACTCAGCCCTCCAGGAATAGAGTTTATAATCTCTGGTTTAGAGTAATAGAGTTTATAATCTCTGGTTTAGCGTAATAGTTTTTAAATCCCTGGTTTAGAGTAATAGAGTTTATAATCTCTGGTTTAGAGTAATAGAGTTTATAATCTCTGGTTTAGAGTAATAGTTTTTAAATCCCTGGTTTAGAGTAATATTAAAATCCCTGGTTTAGAGTAATAGAGTTTATAATCCCTGGTTTAGAGTAATAGTTTTTAAATCCCTGGTTTAAGGTGTAATAGAGTTTTTAAATCCCTGGTTTAAGGTGTAATAGCGTGAAACCTACGTGTAATGAGATGTGCGTTACAACAACAACCGTTTTGCCCTCGACCTTCTGTTGTAGCGTGGATAAATCAGGGTTCATGCAGGACTGTGAGAGGAACTACTCCATGGTGACGTTCTCTGGAGGCTTCAGGACCTGGGTCAAGATGTCACTGGTCAAGACCTCTGGGAAGAAAAACGAGTCCATGGAGTTCCGGCAAGAGGTCAGTATATCGTTTGTAAACATTCAGGTTTCCTTAAATGTTGTCCATTTTTTAACATTTTTTAATAAGATTAGCAAAATTATTAATTTTAGCATCTACTGTGGCAGAAAACATACAACATGTCGCACAAAGATGACATGTTCCTTGTTGTAGCTGACATTATTTTGTAACGACAGCTTACAAAATAGTTTTTTTTTTTTTTTCCATCGTGACAAAGTTATAGAAAAGTTGTCTGTTCTTCCCAGTCTAGTGTGGTCAAGTATAATGACAAGAGGCCTGTAGCAGAGCAAAAAGCCATTCAACTTTTCTTTGTCGCGTTTGAATGGAGGGATCCTTTTGTACAAGAAGTCAGAGATGTAAGTGAACACATTCATATCGTATTATTAGAAAAGTATCTGTTTTTTTTTCCCCCTTCTATATTCAGTTTTATTCCATTCTATCCTATTCTGGTTTATCTTATTCTAGACTACTCGTGTAGTTATTTCTCCTATCTCCGTTCTGAGAGGAGGGGGGGAGGAGCCTATAGTCGTACTCAATGAAATATTTGCCCCATTGTCTCCTCCTCAGATTGTGACAGCCAATCCGTGGAATACCGTAGCCATCCTGTGTGGCGTGTTCATGGCTCTGTTCAAGGCGGCTAACTTTGCCAGTTTTAGTGTGAAATGGGTCATCAAGATTCGTAAGAGGCATCTGAGGAACAGAAACAGGGAACCGACCACATCGTCTCAGAGATACGTAGTAACTAATACCGACATTAATAGAATAGAAGAATAACTATCATTTTTTCCCCGTGAACGAACTTCTTTCAATCAATCAATGAGGCACCTGCTTTGAACTGTATATATTGCCCTAGGTTATGGGCAGCGTTTAAAAAAAAATGTTGTTTTGGGATCATCACATCACATTTTGTATGTTTAAGTATTGATGAGATTGTAACGTATCTGATTTTAGACAACTCAACTAAAGGTCAAATTCACAACGATTTTTGTTCCTTCATACATACGTCATATGTAGCGTTCCAAAATGTGACTGGGGAAAATAGGATTGTAAAAATTGTATTTATGAATGTTATGAAACTGGTTTATACCATCAACAACTGACATGAACTACTGACATGTAAGCCAAAGGGAACTCCCTCAGTTTACCTTCCATAACATTCTTAAATCTGAGTTTCAATTGAGCAGTGAGGTGTTTTAAAACGTGTTTTTATTTTTTTATTTTTTTTAGAATAACTTAAATTCTTAAGTATCTTATCACCTCTAAATTACTGGATATTTTATGTATATACTGTATATAAAAAACAATGTAAAGGGAACAATGAGTAATACTTACCAAATGTGGACCATGATGCAATTGCTTATTTGTTTGTTTTTCCGTTGTTTGTTTCCTTTTTTTTATACAAAGAATGGGTGAATCTAGAACGAAGGAGTCAATCTCACTGGATGACTCAAATGACTGAACAACTGACTCATACGACTGAACAACTGACTCATACGACTGAACAACTGACTCATACGACTGAACAACTGACTCATACGACTGAACAACTGACTCATACGACTGAACAACTGACTCATGCGACTGAACAACTGACTCATGCGACTGAACAACTGACTCATGCGACTGAACAACTGACTCATACGACTGAACAACTGACTCATACGACTGAACAACTGACTCATACGACTGAACAACTGACTCATACGACTGAACAACTGACTCATACGACTGAACAACTGACTCATGACTGAACAACGGACTCATACGACTGAACAACTGACTCATACGACTGAACAACTGACTCATGACTGAACAACTGACTCATGACTGAACAACTGACTCATACGACTGAACGACGGACTCATACGACTGAACAACCGACCCATACGACTGAACAACTGACCCATACGACTGAACGACGGACTCATACGACTGAACAACTGACTCATATGCCTGAACAACTGACTGTTACTGAACCCAGAGTAATAGTCTACTACTGTTTTCTTTGCTTCTACACACTAGGCAAATATTTACGAATACCACCTCATCCTGCCTGTGGGCTTTCTACTTTATTTACACATCTTGGAAAAACTGGACTGATCAACAAGCACCTGGGATTTACTTGAAATTGTGTAGAGCTTTTACTGTGAAATAAAACCATTTGCTGTGCAAATTGATTGTGTTTAGTCACTTTCTATGACCGTGCGCCCCAAATCCACTATAAGAATCTGCAAAACATACTTGCAACTGTACCTACATCAACGTTATGGCCTTCATTCATAAGCAGTCAGTTGTTGGTTAACGAATGATTTATATACAGTATACACTAGATGACTACTTTGGGGGGAGGGTGGTGCTGTTGAAGCCACCGTGCCTCCATCTTGGAACTCCCCCACCATAGTAACACGTATTTAGGAATCTATAGAAATCCATTTATGAATGTCTACCTTCGTCTTTGCCACATTTCTTCTATTACAGACACCTTCATTCATACTTTTAAATGATATTATGTGAGCTAAACATAACAAATTAAAAATTAAAAAATGATTTCTAAAGTATATACTTAAATACATGTAATTTTGTCCTTGAAATATTTCATTGAAATATTGTAGAATTCTATTCATTCCTATGGAGGACTGCTCCTACTGGGGAGTACCAATATGGCCGACCTGGTGGCTTCAATCCCATCAGTACCCTGGGTTGGGGAGTAACAGGTTACATGTAATCCGTCACATGTAGGGGATTACAAAAACGATTGGTAACTGTAATCCGTTACGTTACCAGCAAAAATATTGTAATCAGATTACAGATTCTTTTGAAAAACTAGATGATCACTTCGAGGATTATTTTTAAACTCAAGAGGATTTTTTGCTAAAAAACACTTCTCTGTTTTCTCAATGACATTCAAATAAGCATTGAAGAAAGGCGCAAGTTTAAGTTTGTTCCACCTGAGCGAGTTTGACCACCAGTCAGAGACCACTATGATGACACATCAAATGATGACCACCAATCAGAGACCACTATGATGACACACCAAATGATGACCACCAATCAGAAACCACTATGATGACACACCAAATGATGACCACCAGTCAGAGACCACTATGATGACACACCAAATGATGACCACCAGTCAGAGACCACTATGATGACACACCAAATGATGACCACCAATCAGAAACCACTATGATGACACACCAAATGTGTTTGATGGACTGCGGGAAAAGAGCAGGAATATACTTTTTTGTTTTACATTTCTACAAAATGTATAATACAAAATGAGTGTGCAAAGCCGCCTTCGGCTACTTTGAATAATCTCAAATATAAAACACATTTCAGGTTTGTTTAACACTTTCTTGGTTACTTTCTGAATGGTTCCTTTGTTTGCCATTGGGCATTAATCTGTAGTGTTTTAATGTATGTTTTTATTATTTTGATGGTTAAATCTCTTAGTGTTGTATTGGCATCCTGGCATCCCCTAATCTACATTGACACACCCATGCACACACACACACACGCAGATATGCACCCACTCATGCATACACACACTTGCACTTCTACACTTGCATACTTCAACCCCCCCCCCCCCCACACACACACACACACACCCGTCCGTTTAGAACATGTATATGTTATCTCCTGTTAGGGTCTATATATATATTTCATAATATAACGTCCATTCCGCCATCGTGCCTCAAATAGTAATTCTATGAGTTATTATTTCCATACTATATTTTTAATTCATTGTTTCTTTCCAATTGGTTATTTGTGGTCCCAGCTGTTTAAGCCAGTTTCTTTCTAGTTATCTGTTTAAACGCTGTTATTCTCATAATTCTGAAGAGGTATATTTATCAGAGTAGAGGAACAGTGCATGAGGGGTTCTCCCCTCAGAGTATGTGTTCTGGATTTAGAGAAAGCGCCAAACGTTTGAAAGTATCGTCCAATACTTTGTATACTTCAATCCAGAAATGATTGAGGACCGGGCAGGAATATAATATGTGAGTTAGCTCTGCTCTCCCTACAGTAACGCCAGCAACTTGGTGTGATGTCACGGTTGTATTTTCATTGTATTATAGGAGTTTTCCAAGAATATTACCTCCTCCAAAGTAGAGAGTTGGTTATCTTGGACGTGTCTCTTGATATGTCCTCTCAGTCCTCTTTGGTTATTACTATTTGCAGCTCATCTTCCCAATTAGTTACCACTGTAATATTCTCATATTTTGTTTCTTCTTGGATAATTCTGTATATGTCCCCCAGCACATTCTTAGCATTTACTTGGTTATAGGTCTTTGTTATATGTTTAATTAAAGGATGTATATCACTAAGCGTTTTATTACGTTCCACTGCTTTAGTAAGACTTTTTACTTGTAAATAATTGTAAAACTGAGAGTTCTGGATGTTGCACTTTTTTGATAGATTCTCAATTCTATTCAATCAAATAAGCCTCACATAGTAAATTAGCAATTACATTTATTGCTGACCAATTTCGACAATCTCTCTCGGTGACTTCAACACAACAATTCCACACTTCTTGGGCTTATTTTCATGGACAGATTTTGGGTTGAATGAAACCAAAGATTTTATAACTAAACCAAGATAACCCACAGGCTGTCGTTTCAAACGGAAACAAATGAGTCATAGTGGGCAGAACCAAGCACGATTTAGCGAGAACCTATTGGTTCGTTCTGTCATGTATTTGCATATTTCCGTTAGAGAGCGCCTACTCTGCGAAGTGCGCTTGTGCCTTTGCGCCCCTTCTAAACAATGCGAATTTAAAAAAGTCTAACCGGGTAAAGTCTGTCGTAACATATTTTAGTTTTTGGAAAAGAAAACTGTATTGAGATTAAATATTTAATCGATGAGAAAATTAGTAAAATGTTCGAATACATCCAATCTTCTCCCCACTGATTTTGGTATTGGACATATTTGGTAGTGAGGGGAAATGCCAAGCGGAAGCTTCAAATAGATACATCCGGTGAAATATTTGTCTCATTGTTCTATCTGTGGTAAAAACCTTTTTGGCTTCGCGTCTTCACGGCCCGGTCCACATCTGGGAGGGTCAACCGGGTCGATGCAGCGACAAGACGGGAAGTGGATGAACTTGCGCCACTAAACGAGATATTTTCACAGGTATTCTTGCTAAATGTACATGCGTTTAGCTACATACACACAGTTATAACTTAAAATGAGAAGAGTTTGTTTTGGGTCAGTTTTGAAGACCTTCCGTGAGAACAGTGCGTTTGTTTCCTTGCTAGATAGAAGTAACGTTAGCTAATGTAGCTAGTTAGACATACATATTTTAGCTAATGGTAGCTAGCTAGCTAACGTTATGTAGTTAGTAGCTAACCTCATGCATATACAAACAACAATATAACAAAGTAGCTAATATATTTAAATGTGTGTCTGAAGTAGCTACGTTGGCTAGCCACTTGTTCGCCAGAGCAGTTAGCTAGTTGTGAACAGAGCCATGTGTACGGAAAGGCTCCATCCTAAACAAGGCTAGCTTTGCTAGCAAAACAATGGACTGGATATGGCTGGTGTTTGTTGATAGCCACGCAACGCATGTATTGACAACCCACGCCCCCTCACACACAAACACACAAAACAGTGGCGATTTTAGCATGTCAGTCTTGGTGGGCAAACTATTTTTATTTTATTTTTTTAGGTACATGTCAGCAAAGCCAGTACACAATACAACACATTATTTACACTATAACGGTGACGAACGTTGCCCACCAACTGTTAGGGCATACATAAAGCAGTCCCAACAGCATATATTTTTTTGTTCAGCACCATGGAGTGAATCCTTACCACTGCTACATCTTAATATCAGCAGAGCCTTTTCTGGCAGTGAAACAGTTAGTTCAGCTTCATTTACTGCCTTTGAAATAAACATAGCTGACATGGCTGACTTGTTTAAACAAATGTGGTTTCTACTGACAATTGAGATGTACAAACTATGGCATAAGGGGATGATGAGCAGATAAGAGGCCATCTGTAATTTTGATTAAGAAATTAATGACCGAGCTAGGACGGACGTAGTCAATATAACTAGTTGTTCAGCACTTTTGAAATGTACAGCGACAGAATTCAGAATATGAGCCGTTCTTACAGTATTCTCCCGGTACACCAAGTCATAACTGCGGGATAAATAAAGTTGGCTTATAAGCAGACATTGAAAGCTCTTACAATATTACGCTTATCTTAAACAGGCGATAGGCTAGACGTGCACCACCAATTCAGAACAGTAGGCTAAGTTATGAGGGGGAAATGGACCAAATGATTAGGGTGAGGCACATGGGCTACTAACAGCTTACTACACAACATACACTTAGTATTACTATCTTAGCTACAGTATACATATCTCCCTGGCATATTACATCATATATGCAGGAGCATACAATGCATATTTGGACTCACCTTGTTGTGCTGTGCTCACTTGAACAGGAAGGTGGCACGGCGGCCCTTCTTGTGGGCAAATTTTGTCAGCAAATTGTGGCATTCTCTGGATATATGGTGCTTTCAAGACAATTGGGAACTCTGGGGGGGGGACGACACAATGTTGAATCATGACGTCAGGGATCTTCAGGTTGGAGATCTAGAAAGAGGCCAGAGTTCCCGACTTGGAATACCGAGTCGGAAGACCGTTTTCTTCCCCAGAGTTCCCAGAAGTCATGCAGGATTGACAGCATGACCAATGTTCTCAATATTTTCTGGCTGATGGTGTTGCATGTGAATGTTTATCCTTTTAAGCTTGGAAAAGAGACCCTTACAAACACAGCAGGGTATTGATTGCTTTGCAGTTAGCCGCTGATTCCTTCCAAACCACTCCGCGTTGAATTTGCGATTTCCAACTTGTTGTGTAATGTTTGTCCAATGGCCGATGAGCTAAGATTTTGAAAGTATGATGTTGACGTGATCAGCCCAATCAAAGCTACGGTAGATATAGTGTGATTTGACCTCATTTTATCTGTGGCCAATGACCTTGAGCGTTCTTGGATGGGCACTTTTAATGTAACTTTGGCAGCACCCAAGGGGCTTGAATGTTCGAGCTCTACCCTAAGATTTTGCAGTGATGGGGTGTCCCCATGAGTGACAGAACACTGAGCCAATCACAGCACAACTAGAGAACATTACCAACCCCAATGCTCTGTTTTTTCTGCATTGCTGCCCACCACCACCCACCACCCACCACCCACCACCACCAGTTTTGTCAATGGCCTACACACAATACCCCTTAATGTCAAAGTGAAATACTTTTTCGCCTTTTTTTTTTTTTTTATAATAAAACATTTTAAAAAGTTGACATTTCTTGTGTCAATAAGTATTCAATCCCTTTGTTATGGTAATCCTAAATAAGTTCAGGAGTCAAAATTAGCATAAGTTGCATGGGTTTTGACCCCACGCATAGAATTCTTTAAGGTCCCTTAGTCGAGCAGTGAATTTCAAACACACAGACCAGGGAGGTTTTCCAACTTCCTCACAAAGAAGGGCACCTATTGGTAGCTGGGTAAAAAGCAGACATTGAATATCCCTTTGAGCATGGTGAAGTTATTAATTACAATGTGGATGGTGTATTAAAAAACCCAGTCACTACAAAGATACAGGCGTCCTTCCTTACTCAGTTGCTGGAGAGGAAGGAAACCGCTTAGCGATTTCTCCATGGAGGGCAATGGTGACTTTAAAACAGTTAGAGTTTAACGGCTGTGATAGGAGAAAACTGAGGACTAGCGACTCTTTGTGGCGGGTCGGGCGTCACAACCGGCTGACTTCGGTCGTCGGTTGAACAGCGTTTCCTCTCATTGGTGTTGCTGGCTTCCGGGTTAGGGGAGGGTTTGGCCAGGGGCGGGCTTTACTTGGCTCATCGCCCTCTAGCGACCCCTTGTGGCAGGCCGTGCACCTGCAAGCTGACTCGGTCATCAGTTGACACATTGGTGCTGCTGGCTTCCAGGTTTAAGCGAGCGGGTGTTAAGAAGCGTGGTTAGGCGGGTCATGTTTCGGAGGACGCATGACTCTACCTTCGCCTCTCCTGAGCCCGTTGGGGAGTTGAAGCGATGAGACAAGATGATAATAATCACGAAATTTGAAAAAAAAATACAAATAAAAGACATACTAATATTCCAAAACATTCATCCTGTTTGCAACAAGGAACTAAAGTAAAACTACAAAACATGTGACAAAGCAATTGTTCCTGGAGAGATACCGTCCTGTGAGTTCTCATTCCAGCCCTGTTCCTGGAGAGATACCGTCCTGTGAGTTCTCATTCCAGCCCTGTTCCTGGAGAGATACCGTCCTGTGGGTTTTCACTCCAGCCCTGTTCCTGGAGAGATACCGTCCTGTGGGTTTTCACTCCAACCCTGTTCCTGGAGAGAGACTGTCCTGTGGGTTTTCACTCCAACCCTGTTCCTGGAGAGAGACTGTCCTGTGGGTTTTCACTCCAACCCTGTTCCTGGAGAGAGACTGTCCTGTGGGTTTTCACTCCAACCCTGTTCCTGGAGAGAGACTGTCCTGTGCGTTTTCACTCCAACCCTGTTCCTGGAGAGATACCGTCCTGTGGGTTTGAACTCTAACCCTGTTCCTGGAGAGAGACCGTCCTGTGGGTTTTCACTCCAACCCTGTTCCTGGAGAGATACCGTCTTGTGGGTTTGAACTCTAACCCTGTTCCTGGAGAGGGGTTGGAGTTGTTCTCTCCACCAGCTTCTCCACCAGCCCTGCTGTCTGGCTCTAGAGCTGTTCTATCACCAGGTCATCCAAATGGCACCCTATTCCCTATGTAGTGCACTACTTTTAACCACAACTGGCACCCTATTCCCTATGTAGTGCAGTAATTTGTAACAGCAGTGCACTATATATAGGGGAAATTACCATTTGAGATGTACTCTGAGTCTGGAATTAGGCTAGTGTGAACTCTGTGGCACTCTGTGGACTGGCAGAGTCTGTGCTGTAGGGCTGGCATTCAGGGGAGGCCAGATTGGGTTAGGGTTGGGTGGTGATCTTAAGCATGTTGAGGAAGAGCCAGCTAGACGTGGGCGGTGGGAAAGAGCTGACCTCCGCTCCCCTCTGTCCCAGCTGACGGGGCAGAGATGACCTCCGCTCCCGTCTGTCCCAGCTGATGGGGCAGAGATGACCTCCGCTCCCGTCTGTCCCAGCTGATGGGGCAGAGATGACCTCCGCTCTCGTCTGTCCCAGCTGATGGGGAAGAGATGACCTCCGCTCCCCTCTGTCCCAGCTGATGGGGCAGAGCTGACCTCCGCTCCCGTCTGTCCCAGCTGATGGGGCAGAGATGACCTCCGCTCCCGTCTGTCCCAGTTGATGGGGCAGAGATGACCTCCGCTCTCCTCTGTCCCAGCTGATGGGCCTTTGCCAGTCAAGTCTCATATGCGCACACACACACACACTCTGCTGGGGCTTTGGGCAGTCAGAGGATAGCTGGTCACTTGGCAGCAGTCCTGCATGCTTGTACGTAACATAATATAGTCCACATGTATTTGGGCAGCTGACGTTTATATATAATTGAGGCAGCCGTGTTATACAAACAATTTGCACAGTGTCAGTTCAGTCAGTGAAGCTTTTAAATCGACCGTTTTCAATAATTCTCCTTTTTTTCCCCCTCTCTCTCCCAACAGTACGTAATGGCCTGATCTCTTTTTGAAACCCATCACCAATATCCACCATGGGGAGGGAAAGGAAGTGCATTCTCTGTCAGATCGTATACAGCTCCAAACAGGTAAAAAAAACTTTTCAAAGCCTCCTGGAAAGAAATCGAGTCATATAAAACATTTTTATAGCGCTTTTCTAAAACCTAAAGACGGCATTTTCATCCCCATGGCCTTGTTGTTGTGATAAATGTCATGATGTCTTTAGGTGTGAATGGTTTGTTGTGATGAATGTCATGTCTTTAGGTGTGAATGGTTTGTTGTGATGAATATCATGATGTCTTTAGGTGTGAATGGTTTGTTTTGATAAATACCATGTCGTCTTTAGGTGTGAATGGTTTGTTGTGATGAATGTCATGATTTCTTTAGGTGTGAATGGTTTGTTGTGATGAATGTCATGATGTCTTTAGGTGTGAATGGTTTGTTGTGATGAATATCATGATGTCTTTAGGTGTGAATGGTTTGTTGTGATGAATATCATGATGTCTTTAGGTGTGAATGGTTTGTTGTGATGAATATCATGATGTCTTTAGGTGTGAATGGTTTGTTGTGATGAATATCATGTATTTGGGTGTGAATGGTTTGTTGTGATAAATATCATGTCGTCTTTAGGTGTGAATGGTTTGTTGTGATAAATATCATGTCGTCTTTAGGTGTGAATGGTTTGTTGTGATGAATATAATGTCTTTAGGTGTGAATGGTTTGTTGTGATAAATATCATGTCGTCTTTAGGTGTGAATGGTTTGTTGTGATGAATATCATGTCTTTAGGTGTGAATGGTTTGTTGTGATGAATATCATGTCGTCTTTAGGTGTGAATGGTTTGTTGTGATAAATATCATGTCGTCTTTAGGTGTGAATGGTTTGTTGTGATGAATATCATGTCTTTAGGTGTGAATGGTTTGTTGTGATGAATATCATGTCGTCTTTAGGTGTGAATGGTTTGTTGTGATAAATATCATGTCTTTAGGTGTGAATGGTTTGTTGTGATGAATATCATGTCGTCTTTAGGTGTGAATGGTTTGTTGTGATAAATATCATGTCTTTAGGTGTGAATGGTTTGTTGTGATGAATGTCATGTCTTTTAGGTGTGAATGGTTTGTTGTGATGAATGTCATGTCTTTTAGGTGTGAATGGTTTGTTGTGATGAATGTCATGATGTCTTTAGGTGTGAATGGTTTGTTGTGATGAATGTCATGTCTTTAGGTGTGAATGGTTTGTTGTGATAAATATCATGTCTTTAGGTGTGAATGGTTTGTTGTGATAAATATCATGTCTTTAGGTGTGAATGGTTTGTTGTGATAAATATCATGTCTTTAGGTGTGAATGGTTTGTTGTGATAAATATCATGTCTTTAGGTGTGAATGGTTTGTTGTGATAAATATCATGTCTTTAGGTGTGAATGGTTTGTTGTGATGAATGTCATGTCTTTAGGTGTGAATGGTTTGTTGTGATGAATATCATGTCGTCTTTAGGTGTGAATGGTTTGTTGTGATGAATGTCATGATGTCTTTAGGTGTGAATGGTTTGTTGTGATAAATATCATGATGTCTTTAGGTGTGAATGGTTTGTTGTGATAAATATCATGTCGTCTTTAGGTGTGAATGGTTTGTTGTGATAAATATCATGTCGTCTTTAGGTGTGAATGGTTTGTTTTGATAAATATCATGTATTTGGGTGTGAATGGCTTGTTGTGATAAATATCATGATGTCTTTAGGTGTGAATGGCTTGTTGTGATAAATATCATGATGTCTTTAGGTGTGAATGGTTTGTTGTGATAAATATCATGATGTCTTTAGGTGTGAATGGCTTGTTGTGATAAATATCATGATGTCTTTAGGTGTGAATGGTTTGTTGTGATAAATATCATGTCTTTCGTTGTGAATGGTTTGTGTTCTTGTGTCTCCAGGAGATGGATGAGCATATGAAGAGTATGCTGCATCATCGGGAACTGGAGAACCTTAAGGGCCGGTGAGAACTACTGCTGAACTTACACTAACTTACCCATGTACCGAACTTACCCATGCACTGAACTTACCCATGTACTGAACTTACCCTAACTTACCCATGCACTGAACTTACCCATGTATTGAACTTACCCTAACTTACCCATGCACTGAACTTACCCTAACTTACCCATGTACTGAACTTACCCTGACTTACCCATGCACTGAACTTACCCATGTACTGAACTTACCCATGTACTGAACTTACCCTGACTTACCCATGTACTGAACTTACCCTAACTTACCCATGCACTGAACTTACCCATGCACTGAACTTACCCATGTACTGAACTTACCCATGTACTGAACTTACCCTGACTTACCCATGCACTGAACTTACCCATGTACTGAACATACCCATGTACTGAACTTACCCTGACTTACCCATGTACTGAACTTACCCATGTACTGAACGTACCCTAACTTACCCATGTACTGAATTTACCCATGTACTGAACTTACCCTAACTTACCCATGCACTGAACTTACCCATGTACTGAACTTACCCTAACTTACCCATGTACTGAACTTACCCATGTACTGAACTTACCCTAACTTACCCATGTACTGAACTTACCCATGTACTGAACTTACCCTAACTTACCCATGCACTGAACTTACCCATGTACTGAACTTACCCTGACTTACCCATGTACTGAACTTACCCATGTACTGAACTTACCCATGTACTGAACTTACCCTGACTTACCCTAACTTACCCATGCACTGAACTTACCCTAACTTACCCATGTACTGAACTTACCTTAACTTACGCATGTACTGAACTTACCCTAACTTACCCATGCACTGAACTTACCCATGTACTGAACTTACCCTGACTTACCCATGCACTGAACTTACCCATGTACTGAACTTACCCTGACTTACCCTAACTTACCCATGCACTGAACTTACCCTAACTTACCCTAACTTACGCATGTACTGAACTTACCCTAAATTACCCATGCACTGAACTTACCCTAACTTACCCATGTACTGAACTTACCCATGTACTGAACTTACCCTAACTTACCCATGTACTCAACTTACCCTGACTTACCCATGCACTGAACTTACCCATGTACTGAACTTACCCATGTACTGAACTTACCCTGACTTACCCATGTACTGAACTTACCCATGTACTGAACTTACCCTGACTTACCCTAACTTACCCATGCACTGAACTTACCCTAACTTACCCATGTACTGAACTTACCTTAACTTACGCATGTACTGAACTTACCCTAACTTACCCATGCACTGAACTTACCCATGCACTGAACTTACCCATGCACTGAACTTACCCATGCACTGAACTTACCCATGTACTGAACTTACCCATGTACTGAACTTACCCATGTACTGAACTTACCCATGTACTGAACTTACCCATGTACTGAACTTACCCATGTACTGAACTTACCCATGCACTGAACTCACCCATGTACTGAACTCACCCATGTACTGAACTTACCCATGTACTGAACTTACCCTAACTTACCCATGTACTGAACTTACCCATGTACTGAACTTACCCATGTACTGAACTTACCCTAACTTACCCATGTACTGAACTTACCCATGTACTGAACTTACCTTAACTTACCCATGTACTGAACTTACCCTAGCTTACCCATGTACTGAACTTACCCTGACTTACCCATGTACTGAACTTACCCATGTACTGAACTTACCTTAACTTACCCATGTACTGAACTTACCCTAGCTTACCCATGTACTGAACTTACCCTAGCTTACCCATGTACTGAACTTACCCTGACTTACCCATGTACTGAACTTACCCTAGCTTACCCATGTACTGAACTTACCTTAACTTACCCATGTACTGAACTTACCCATGTACTGAACTTACCCTAACTTACCCATGTACTGAACTTACCCATGTACTGAACTTAACCCTAACTTACCCATGTACTGAACTTACCCTAACTTACCCATGTACTGAACTTACCCTAGCTTACCCATGTACTGAACTTACCCTAACTTACCCATGTACTGAACTTACCCATGTACTGAACTTAACCCTAACTTACCCATGTACTGAACTTACCCATGTACTGAACTTACCCTAACTTACCCATGTACTGAACTTACCCATGTACTGAACTTACCGTAACTTACCCATGTACTGAACTTACCCATGTACTGAACTTACCCTAACTTACCCATGTACTGAACTTACCCATGTACTGAACTTAATGTACCTTAACTAACTTACCCATGTACTGAACTTACCTTAACTTACGCATGTACTGAACTTACCCTAACTTACCCATGTACTGAACTTACCCATGTACTGAACTTAACCCTAACTCACCCATGTACTGAACTTACCCTAACTCACCCATGTACTGAACTTACCCTAACTTACCCATGTACTGACTTACCCATGTACTGAACTTAACCCTAACTTACCCATGTACTGAACTTACCCATGTACTGAACTTAACCCTAGCTTACCCATGTACTGAACTTACCCTAACTCACCCATGTACTGAACTTACCCTAACTTACCCATGTACTGAACTTACCCTAACTTACCCATGTACTGAACTTACCCATGTACTGAACTTAACCCTAGCTTACCCATGTACTGAACTTACCAATGTACTGAACTTAACCCTAGCTTACCCATGTACTGAACTTACCCTAACTCACCCATGTACTGAACTTACCCATGTACTGAACTTACCCATGTACTGAACTTACCCTAACTTACCCATGTACTGAACTTACCCTGACTTACCCATGTACTGAACTTACCCTGACTTACCCATGTACTGAACTTACCCTAACTTACCCATGTACTGAACTTACCCTAGCTTACCCATGTACTGAACTTACCCTAGCTTACCCATGTACTGAACTTACCCTAGCTTACCCATGTACTGAACTTACCCTAACTTACCCATGTACTGAACTTACCCTGACTTACCCATGTACTGAACTTACCCTAACTTACCCATGTACTGAACTTACCCTAGCTTACCCATGTACTGAACTTACCCTAGCTTACCCATGTACTGAACTTACCCTGACTTACCCATGTACTGAACTTAACCCTAACTTACCCATGTACTGAACTTACCCTAACTTACCCATGTACTGAACTTACCCTGACTTACCCATGTACTGAACTTAACCCTAACTTACCCATGTACTGAACTTACCCTAACTTACCCATGTACTGAACTTACCCTAGCTCACCCATGTACTGAACTTACCCTAGCTCACCCATGTACTGAACTTACCCTAGCTTACCCATGTACTGAACTTACCCATGTACTGAACTTACCCTAACTTACCCATGTACTGAACTTACCCTGACTTACCCATGTACTGAACTTACCCTAGCTTACCCATGTACTGAACTTACCCTAGCTTACCCATGTACTGAACTTACCCTAACTTACCCATGTACTTACCCATGTACTGAACTTACCCTAACTTACCCATGTACTGAACTTACCCTAGCTTACCCATGTACTGAACTTACCCATGCTTACCCATGTACTGAACTTACCCTAACTTACCCATGTACTGAACTTACCCTAGCTTACCCATGTACTGAACTTACCCTAACTTACCCATGTACTGAACTTACCCATGTACTGAACTTACCCTAACTCACCCATCTACAGGTGCACAAATTGTTGCACATTTTACCCTGATTTTTCCTGCAGAGCGAGTTGGATTATGTTTTCTTGAGATGAATGAATTCCCACAACAGGAGATGATGCTGCAACTCCTGCCAAGTCTTGTGATCAGGAAAACCTTCCGGCACTTGATATTGGTCACGAGTGTGTGATTGGTCACGAGTGTGTGATTGGTCACGAGTGTGTGATTGGTCACGAGTGTGTTTATTTTATTTTATTTTTTATTTTACCTTTATTTAACTAGGCAAGTCAGTTAAGAACAAATTCTTATTTTCAATGACGGCCTAGGAACAGTGGGTTAACTGCCTGTTCAGGGGCAGAACGACCTTGTACCTTGTCAGCTCGGGGTTTGAACTTGCAACCTTCCGGTTACTAGTCCAACGCTCTAACCACTAGGCTACCCTGCCGCCCCGTGATGTGATTGGTCACGTGTGCCCAGCCTAGCATTATCTGGAAAATGGGTAGGGGCATAGCTGCCACAACTATGGCATATATTTATATATAGATACAATCAGACTCGAACAACCTGCTGATGACTGGAACAACTGGCCCGGACCTACTGATGACTGGAACAACAGTCTCGGACCTGCTGATGACTGGAACAACTGGCCCGGACCTACTGATGACTGGAACAGGGCCTACATTTTTTATTTTTGGCCCACCAGGTGTTGTGGTAGGTAGATAAAAAAAAATCTACCAGTCATTAATTTTTTCCACCCAAAATATTTTTCCCGACATAATTACATCCAAAAAATGTAAATTAATGGATGACCATACTTTTGTAATGTGATTTTTTTTTTAAAGATTTTTTTACATTTTTTGTTGTTGCCCTGAGTCTTTTAACCAAAATATCAGATGAGACAAAATGTTCAGCTGCCCCTTTAAGGGTGGGAGGTTACCGTGGTAACGGGATCTTTGTCTGTGTGTGAGATTTGGGATCTGGCTCTTCACTATCAGCTGAAGCAGCAGGCTCAAACTAACTTTGGAAAAACAACCGAGCTTGGGAACAGAACAATGTAAATAACTAAGAAACAAAAGGACAAAGTCTCACTCTGTAGACTTTAGAGTAAATTAGACTATGCCTCTTCTATGCCTGTGTGCAGTGTCTTCCAAAATAAATCCCTCAGCACTTCCCTCAGTGGGCACAGTGGGCTTCCAGGCAGCCAGAGGTGGGATATAGGAATCATATTTATTTGTGCGATTAGCAGCTATGAAACAAAACAGAAGAAATACTTTGAAAACAGCTACTGCAGCATTGAACTGTTATAAAACGCAGCTCGCACGTGACTTTGACTATTTTTATTCGCAAATGTAATGTTCCCGCTGTAGCCCTGCGTATTGACCACCCGCCAGCACCGTTCACCACTGCTGAAATGGACATTCTTACCCGCCAGCACCTAAATCTAACCGTGTTAAATTTATGCCCTGACCAACTGACTGAAGCAACAGGCCCCGGCCAACTGACTGGAGCAACAGGCCCCGGCCAACTGACTGGAGCAACAGGCCCCGGCCAACTGACTGGAGCAACAGGCCCCGGCCAACTGACTGGAGCAACAGGCCCCGGCCAACTGACTGGAGCAACAGGCCCCGGCCAACTGACTGGAGCAACAGGCCCCGGCCAACTGACTGGAGCAACAGGCCCCGACCGACTGACTGGAGCAACAGGCCCCGGCCGACTGACTAGAACAACAGGCCCCGACCGACTGATGACCGACTGACTGGAGCAACAGGCCCCGACCAACTGACTGGAGCAACAGGCCCCGGCCAACTGACTGGAGCAACAGGCCCCGACCGACTGACTGGAGCAACAGGCCCCGGCCGACTGACTAGAACAACAGGCCCCGACCGACTGATGACCGACTGACTGGAGCAACAGGCCCCGACCAACTGACTGTAACAACAAGCCGCGACCAACTGATTACCGACTGACTGGAGCAACAGGCCCCGACCGACTGATGACCGACTGACTGGAGCAACAGGCCCCGACCTACTGACGACCAGCTGACTGGAAAAACAGGCCCCGACCGACTGATGACCGACTGACTGGAGCAACAGGCCCCGACCTACTGACGACCAGCTGACTGGAACAACAGGCCCCGACCGACTGACGACCAGCTGACTGGAACAACAGGCCCCGGCCGACTGACTAGAACATCAGGCCCCGACCTACTGACGACCAGCTGACTGGAACAACAGGCCCCGACCGACTGACTAGAACAACAGGCACCGACCAACTGACGACCAGCTGACTGGAGCAACAGGCCCCGACCTACTGACGACCAGCTGACTGGAGCAACAGGCCCCGACCAACTGACGACCAGCTGACTGGAACGACGGATTGCGGGTACATCCCTAATGGCACCCTATTCCCTACATAGTGCACTACTTTTGACTATAGTCCTTTAGGCCTTGGTCAAAAGAAGTGCACTAAATGGGAGACGGGTTGTCATGCGGGACGCAGTCGGCACTCGACAACTATTTCAAGTGACTGTCCTGGAGATTACTGAAATATGTGACCGCAGCAGGCTCTTAACTAACATCTAGGGGATAGGAGAGGGGAATGTGTTACAATTTAACATTTGTTATTTCTGGTTGTTGTAAGATGAATAAGTGTATTATATTATCATGAGTTCCTAGTCTAGTTGAGAGGTAACTCTTTCTTACGACTTTAAAATATTGTTCCTTTATTGAAGATTAATTAACGTCTTTGTCATTGACAGTAAAATGGACATGCAGACATTACCCCCCCCCCCCCCCCCCCCACTTTGTTTTTGTTCAAGTGAGAATTGCAAACCTATGAAAAACACATTTTGATGAGACTATATACAAAGATATAGCTTGTATTGATTCACTGATTACATTATTGAACCCATTGTTTTTTTGAGAGGGGGGGGGGGGGGGGGGGTCTTTGTGCCCTTTGTACTTTTGCACAAGACAAAACAGTACACTTCTAAATCAACCCCCCCCCCCCCCCCCCCCCCTGAACCTTATCAATGAGTTAACAGAACGTCAGGGAGCCGAGTTTCTGAGAGGTTTGAACCCCTAGCCCATGAAGTCATGGTACCTCTCAGCCCTTCTACAGGGAGAGGTTTGTGTAGGTGTCCTAAATAGAACCCTATTCCCTATAGAGGGCTCTGATCAACACTAGTGCACTATGTAGCGTTTTAGGGTACCATATAGGATGCACACTTCTGTGGTGAATTATCTACAGCTGTTACTTGGCCACGGCTCCGGTTACAACCAGCCTCATGATTGGTTCACAGGCTAAGCAGCTCCACAGTTGGGTATTCAGTAGGATGAAGTGGGAGGGGAGGGGAGGAGGGTGGGTTATCTGAGGTGCATAGCAGAAATAGAGAGAGGCTGGCTGAGCACAGCGGACTACCACCACGACAGCAGCAGCGTGCTAGGCTGAGGCTGCCGTCCCTCCCTGCCCGTCTCCACATCGGCCACCGCTCGACCGTGCTCCGTCAGCTGCCTGGATGGCTGTGTAGTGTGTATCGTGGGGTAAATGTTACCATGTTACCGACGACACACGAGCCTCCCATCACCTGCCAAAACTGCCGCCACCGGCCCGCTGGAAACAACTAGAAGCCTCGAAGATGTTCACAAAGACTTAACCAGCTGATCTTAACTCCTTTAAAAAAAAAAAAAAATCTTAAAATGACCGAAAATAATATGTAATTTTGCCTCCTGATCTCTGAAGAACAAAAGAAACGGGAAGAGTGTTTTATCTTAATAAGGATAGTTGAGTACTCTCCTTTCCTTTTAAAAAAAATAATTGAATAATTCCTTAAACCTAGAGCCGCCGGTATTGTCCAAGTGCTCTGCAGACGAACAGGGAGACCAGACCAGTTGTGACTAGAAGCGCACATCACCATGCCAGAGGGGGTTATTGAGCGCCCGCTGTCCCCTTCCCTCCCCAGGGACTGTGGCCACGAGTGCCCGGTGTGCCGGGTGACCGTGGTGAGTCTAACGGACTACGCCAACCACATATCCAGCAGGGTGCACAAGCAGCGTGTGGAGACGGCGGAACGCGAGGGTGCCGGGAACGACCAGGAAGAGGAGTACTTCGACAAGGATCTGATCAAACTGATCGAGACCCGGAAGGAAGTGATCAGGTAAGAGAGAGGAGGGGGGGGGGGTTGCTTTTTTATTTTCTTCTCTCATGTATTTGTTTGTCTGTCTGCTAAACTCTTGATGATTTTGAATAGAGAACATGTGTTCCTGGGTTGGGGAAACCCCCTTTTAGAACGAGAGCTGAGAACTTCTCAATGGTCTGATCATAATGTTAATTATCACGATGTTTATCATGATGTTTGGGTCTGTGTGTCTGGACTAGTGGACCATGTATAGTCACATATTAGGTGTCATGGTTTCGGGTCACTCTTCTCATTTAGCTGTGACGTGAACCATACTGCTGCTCATAGACGTAGAAAGAGGACTCTTAGATGGAATATAAGGCATCGTCCTGTCACAGACGCCATAAAATGGCACCGTTACAAAGATGAGACCTTATTTTTTTTTTATCTCTATGGTTGCTGCTCATAGAGCCCAGGGCTGGGGAAGGGAGGGGTCGTGTGTCAGAGAGTCCAGGGCAGAGAGAGAGAGAGAGGGAGGGAGGGAGGGAGGGAGGGGTCGTGTGTCAGAGTCCAGGGCAGAGAGAGAGAGGGAGGTGGGGTCTTGTGTCAGGGAGTCCAGGGCAGAGAGAGAGAGAGGGAGGGAGGGGGGGGTGGGGTCGTGTGCCAGGGAGTCCAGGGCAGAGAGGGAGGGAGGGTGTCAGGGAGTCCAGGGCAGAGGGGGGAGGGAGAGAGAGAGGGAGGGGGGGTCGTGTGTCAGAGTCTAGGGCAGAGAGAGAAGGAGGGTGTCAGGGAGTCCAGGGCAGAGAGAGAGAGAGAGGGAGGGAGGGGTTGTGTGCCAGGGTTACATACTAAAAAAAGCATTACAGTCACAGCACCCTCTCACTCACTCCAGCTTGATCACATTCCACATCATGTCCTCTATGGCTTCTAGAAAGAGTGTTCACAGAATCCATCCTCTCACTGGCCTCATGTATTGGAGTGGGAATCCATCCTCTCACTGTCCTCATGTATAGGAGTGGGACACCGTCCTCATGTATAGGAGTGGGACACCGTCCTCATGTATAGGAGTGGGACACCGTCCTCATGTATAGGAGTGGGACACCGTCCTCATGTATAGGAGTGGGACACCGTCCTCATGTATAGGAGTGGGACACCGTCCTCATGTATAGGAGTGGGACACCGTCCTCATGTATAGGAGTGGGACACCATGTCCTCATGTATAGGAGTGGGACACATTGTCCTCATGTATAGGAGTGGGAATCCATCCTCTCACTGTCCTCATGTATAGGAGTGGGAATCCATCCTCTCACTGTCCTCATGTATAGGAGTGGGAATCCATCCTCTCACTGTCCTCATGTATAGGAGTGGGAATCCATCCTCTCACTGTCCTCATGTATAGGAGTGGGAATCCATCCTCTCACTGGCCTCATGTATAGGAGTGGGAATCCATCCTCTCACTGGCCTCATGTATAGGAGTGGGAATCCATCCTCACTGGCCTCATGTATAGGAGTGGGAATCCATCCTCTCACTGGCCTCATGTATAGGAGTGGGAATCCATCCTCTCACTGTCCTCATGTATAGGAGTGGGAATCCATCCTCTCACTGTCCTCATGTATAGGAGTGGGAATCCATCCTCTCACTGTCCTCATGTATAGGAGTGGGAATCCATCCTCTCACTGTCCTCATGTATAGGAGTGGGAATCCATCCTCTCACTGTCCTCATGTATAGGAGTGGGAATCCATCCTCTCACTGTCCTCATGTATAGGAGTGGGAATCCATCCTCTCACTGGCCTCATGTATAGGAGTGGGAATCCATCCTCTCACTGGCCTCATGTATTGGAGTGGGAATCCATCCTCTCACTGTCCTCATGTATAGGAGTGGGAATCCATCCTCTCATTGGCCTCATGTATAGGAGTGGGAATCCATCCTCTCACTGTCCTCATGTATAGGAGTGGGACACCATCCTCTCACTGGCCTCATGTATTGGAGTGGGAATCCATCCTCTCACTGTCCTCATGTATAGGAGTGGGACACCGTCCTCATGTATAGGAGTGGGACACCGTCCTCATGTATAGGAGTGGGACACTGTCCTCTCACTGGCCTCATGTATAGGAGTGGGACATATATAGTTGGTTTTGGGGCATCTCAACTTAGTAATGGATGATAATGATATCTGATTATAAAGATATTGATAATATTGATAGATAATAATAGCACTGAATGCTACCTATAGAATGTATGCTGTGTCACTCAGTATCTGCATTGCACCAGAAACTCTGCAGCCAGGATCACGGTCTGCCAGGATCACGGTCTGCCAGGATCACGGTCTGCCAGGATCACGGTCTGCCAGGATCACTGGCTGCCAGGATCACGGTCTGCCAGGATCACGGGCTTAATCTTTCTGAAGAGAGGTCTGAGTCACAGATAGTGGTGGTAGGATGTTCGGTTGGAAAACACACCAGCCTTCCATAGACCTTTGACCTTTATATCTGGCCCACATGTTATTGACCTTTGACCTGTATATCTGACCTACATGTTATTGACCTTTGACCTTTATATCTGGCCCACATGTTATTGACATTTGACCTGTATATCTGACCTACATGTTATAGACCTTTGACCCGTATATCTGACCTACATGTTATTGACCTTTTGACCTTTATATCTGGCCCACATGTTATTGACATTTGACCTTTATATCTGGCCCACAGCCAGTCCTCTTCTGGCTGTGCCGGGTGGAGATTATAACAGAACATGGCCAAGATGTTCAAACGGTCAAAGATGACCAGCAGGGTCAAATAATAATAATCACAGTGGTTGTAGAGGGTGCAGCAAGTCAGCACCTCAGGAGTAAATGTCAGTTGGCTTTTCATAGCCGATCATTAAGAGTATCTCTACCGCTCCTGCTGCCTCTAGAGTTGAAAACAGCAGGTCTGGGACAGGTAGCACATCCGGTGAACAGGTCAAGGTTCCATAGCCGCAGGCAGAACAGTTGAAACTGGAGCAGCAGCACGGCCAGGTGGACTGGGGACAGCCAGGAGTCATCAGGCCAGGTTAAGAGTATCATTAAGAGTATCTCTACCACACACCACAAGCTAATTATGTGTGTGAATACTTAGGAAACACATTTCCAAAATTCAAATAACTTGGAGCTGGTTTCCTGGTGTTTTTAGTCTTCTTTACAATTTTTGGGGCTCAGAAAACTAAAATAAAACCACCCGTGGGCCAAAATTGGGCCGTGGGCCAGCAGTTGGGGAACCCTGCCCTAGGTTAAAGGAAGGGCTTTCAGTGGAAACTGAAATGGGTCTTAAGATGGATGTTTGAGGCTTGTCCAACTAGAACAGTTGTGTGTGTGTGATGATTGTCACCAGCAGCAGAGGGCTTGCAGCTGTCCCTGTCCCCGTGTCATATGACAGACCTTCTGCCCGGGCCGCAGACCTCGTGGAGTTTAACACTCTGGGCAGGAGCCTGTCCCAAATGCCACGTTATTCTTTATAGTGCACTGGAACCTGGTCAAAGGAAGTAGGGTGCTGTTTAGAATTCAACCCCAGGGGCACAAGGAGGGCCGTGCCAGAACTCAGCAGACCACTGGGGGAAATAGATATTGTTCCTAGGCAGACTTTCAAATGTCACGATTTGTATGGTTACATGCACACAATATGTTTGTTGTGTGTAGTCAGATTAATAGAATGGTTTGTTGTGTGTAGTCAGATTAATAGAATAGCTTGTTGTGTGTAGTCAGATTAATAGAATAGTTTGTGTATAGTTAGATTAATAGAATAGCTTGTTGTGTGTAGTCAGATTAATAGAATAGCTTGTTGTGTGTAGTCAGATTAATAGAATGGTTTGTTGTGTGTAGTCAGATTAATAGAATGGTTTGTTGTGTGTAGTCAGATTAAGAGAATAGTTTGTTGTGTGTAGTCAGATTAAGAGAATAGCTTGTTGTGTGTAGTCAGATTAATAGAATAGCTTGTTGTGTGTAGTCAGATTAATAGAATAGCTTGTTGTGTGTAGTCAGATTAATAGAATAGCTTGTTGTGTGTAGTCAGATTAATAGAATAGCTTGTTGTGTGTAGTCAGATTAATAGAATAGCTTGTTGTGTGTAGTCAGATTAATAGAATAGCTTGTTGTGTGTAGTCAGATTAATAGAATGGCTTGTTGTGTGTAGTCAGATGTATAGAATAGCTTGTTGTGTGTAGTCAGATTAATAGAATGGTTTGTTGTGTGTAGTCAGATTAATAGAATGGTTTGTGGTGATTAAT
Organism: Oncorhynchus clarkii lewisi; assembly: GCF_045791955.1. Taxonomy (NCBI): domain Eukaryota; kingdom Metazoa; phylum Chordata; class Actinopteri; order Salmoniformes; family Salmonidae; genus Oncorhynchus; species Oncorhynchus clarkii. The sequence continues at coordinate 44,180,290 of NC_092171.1, read as the reverse complement.
AGAATAGCTTGTTGTGTGTAGTCAGATTAATAGAATAGCTTGTTGTGTGTAGTCAGATTAATAGAATAGCTTGTTGTGTGTAGTCAGATTAATAGAATAGCTTGTTGTGTGTAGTCAGATTAATAGAATAGCTTGTTGTGTGTAGTCAGATTAATAGAATGGCTTGTTGTGTGTAGTCAGATGTATAGAATAGCTTGTTGTGTGTAGTCAGATTAATAGAATGGTTTGTTGTGTGTAGTCAGATTAATAGAATGGTTTGTGGTGTGTAGTTATATCATGAAGGCTCCGTAGACTAGGTCTATGAAGGATGTTACAGTAGGTTATATATGAAGGCTGTTACAGTAGGTTATATCATGAAGGCTCTGTAGACTAGGTCTATGAAGGATGTTACAGTAGGTTATATATGAAGGCTGTTACAGTAGGTTATATCATGAAGGCTCCATAGACTAGGTCTATGAAGGATGTTACAGTAGGTTATATCATGAAGGCTCCGTAGACTAGGTCTATGAAGGCTGTTACAGTAGGTTATATCATGAAGGCTCCGTAGACTAGGTCTATGAAGGTTGTTACAGTAGGTTATATCATGAAGGCTCCGTAGACTAGGTCTATGAAGGATGTTACAGTAGGTTATATATGAAGGCTGTTACAGTAGGTTATATCATGAAGGCTCTGTAGACTAGGTCTATGAAGGATGTTACAGTAGGTTATATCATGAAGGCTCCGTAGACTAGGTCTATGAAGGATGTTACAGTAGGTTATATCATGAAGGCTCTGTAGACTGGGTCTATGAAGGATGTTACAGTAGGTTATATATGAAGGTTGTTACAGTAGGTTATATCATGAAGGCTCCGTAGACTAGGTCTATGAAGGCTGTTACAGTAGGTTATATCATGAAGGCTCTTACAGTAGGTTATATATGAAGGCTGTTACAGTAGGTTATATCATGAAGGCTCCGTAGACTAGGTCTATGAAGGCTGTTACAGTAGGTTATATATGAAGGCTGTTACAGTAGGTTATATCATGAAGGCTCCGTAGACTAGGTCTATGAAGGATGTTACAGTAGGTTATATCATGAAGGCTCCGTAGACTAGGTCTATGAAGGATGTTACAGTAGGTTATATCATGAAGGCTCCGTAGACTAGGTCTATGAAGGATGTTACAGTAGGTTATATCATGAAGGCTCCGTAGACTAGGTCTATGAAGGATGTTACAGTAGGTTATATCATGAAGGCTCCGTAGACTAGGGCTGATTCAGGACAGACGGTAGAACTGCAGTGTAAAAGTGCATGCCAGTCAGATGAATGGGAGCTGTGAGTGGTTTTGACGCGTGTGTTTTCTCTCATGTCTCCAGGAGGGAGGAGGAGGCTGCAGCAAAGCGTGCCAGAGAGGAGGAGGCGCAGAGGAGAGAGGAAGAGGAGAGTAGGAAGCGGCAGCAACAGATCCAGAAGTGGAGTGACGCACGGCAGTACTTCTGCCAGAAGGGGGCGTTGTGGGACTGGAGATACCCCAACAAAACCCCTCCAACACCACCACCACCACCACCTCGAAAATGCAAGGGGCCTGCCTGGCAGGAGCAGGGGGGCTGGGACTGCAGCTCTACCCCCGCCGGGTGTCGAGGTCCCTGGGAGACCCAGGAGGACATCAGGTTCAACTGGTACGACAGGAAACAGGGCCGCAGTGCCACCTGGCACGCCCAGGAACCACCCAACGTCTACAAGTGGAGCGCCGGACAGAGAGGCAGTGGCAGCCTGCACAGCAGGGAGGGAACCAATAAGAGATGGCAGCAGGAGGAGTATCTCCATCCCCCAGCACAGCAGCAGAGCGGAGGGAGGGAACCCTGGCAGCAGAACAGCAGAGGAGGAGGTGCTACCGGTCTATACGGCAGCAGCAGAGGGGGTCACGGACTTCCTGGTGTGCTCGCTGACCGTGTCATGACGGAAGGGCCGAGCAGCACGGAGTCTCTTCACAGGATGGACTTCACCAGCGACCAGCTGGATCCGGTCGGGTCCTTCGACCAGCTACACAGATACGCTCACTTCGAACCGCAGGATGACGGCCGGAAGGGTGGACACCAGAACATGGCCCAGGAAGGGCCAGCCGGTGGAGCAGAACACGATCGTAAAAGTGGCTTGGGGCCCAAGGCGTTCGGTAGTAATCCTAAACTAGACAAGGCCTGTCGCTGGTCCCCTTATCCGTCCCATAAGGAGACTCACCCTCATCCTCACCCCTCAGAGAAGCACCCAAAGGGTCCTCCTCCTCCCCCAACCTTCCAGACCCCCCAGAACCCCTTGGGCCAGGGCAGAGATGTGGATCTGAGGCCCAGACGTGACATAACGCTGGACCTCCACCGCTCCTCGGGTCTGAAGCCGACTCAATCCAGACAGGACCTGCGAGCAGGCCAGCAGAGAGCAGCCCAGCAGCAGAGGTCTCCTGATCATAGTGAAGAAGGGAGGGAACCCAGGAAGCTTAGAGACATCTCTACAAGGATCAGTAGCAGTGATAACAGCAATAGTTTGAGGACAGACAGACAAACCTCCTCCTCTTCCTCTGGGTCCACCTCCACCAGACGGAGGGCAGCTAAACCATCAGAGTGCCTTGAGAAAGGCCTGTCCTCCTCTTCGACTACCAGCCTCAAGACCCACCTGGGTAGGGCCTCCAGCCCCACCCTCAACCTAACTTCCAGCCCCAAGACCCACCTCAGTAGGGCCTCCAGCCCCAGCCCCACCCTAACTTCCAGCCCCAAGACCCACCTCAGTAGGGCCTCCAGCCCCACCCTCAACCTAACTTCCAGCCCCAAGACCCACCTCAGTAGGGCCTCCAGCCCCACCCTCAATCTAACCTCCAACCCCAAGACCCACCTCAGTAGGGCCTCCAGCCCTAGCCCCTCTACCACCCCCAGGACCCAGCTGAGCCGAGCCTCCAGCCAGGACTCGGACCAGCCTAGGTTGTCCAGACACAGAAGCCAGGATTTGGGGAGGGGGCAGGGATCAAAATCCCCCCAGCAGGACCAGGAGCAGCTGCTGACCGAGATGCTGAGGAGAGCCAAGGAGACACTGCTAGACAAGAGGAGCTCCGTGGAGCTGTCTGCTGTTAACAGGACCGAGGGACAGAAGGCAGTGTCCAACGACCATAGGATGGAGAAAAAGGACAGGAAGATGGTGCTACACATCGAGGAACAAGAACAGGTGGAGAGCTCTGCTGGCGTTACGGTCGCAGACGACAACAGACAGAAGAGAGGGAAGTCGTCTAGACAGACCAGACAGGACAGAGCTAGCAGCAGAGCTAACCCAGCTGAGGACAGAGCTAGCAGCAGAGCTAACCCAGCTGAGGACAGCGCTAACCCAGCTGAGGACAGAGCTAGCAGCAGAGCTAACCCAGCTGAGGACAGAGCTAGCAGCAGAGCTAACCCAGCTGAGGACAGAGCTAGCAGCAGAGCTAACCCAGCTGAGGACAGAGCTAACCCAGCTGAGGACAGAGCTAGCAGCAGAGCTAACCCAGCTGAGGACAGAGCTAGCAGCAGAGCTAACCCAGCTGAGGACAGAGCTGCTGCTACTGAGCCTTTAGAGACCATGATGGAGTTTGTGACGTCTCCCTCAGACAACCACCTGTCTGTTCAGTCTGTCCAGGTCAGCACTTCCACCATGGAGTCCCCAGAGGGGGCTGTGCTCTCTCTCTCTCCCAGGGAGGAGGTGGTGGGGGAGAGGGAGGAGGCGAGGGGCCTGGTGGCTGGAGAGGAGGCCATGGAAGTAGCAGACGCAGGTCTATGGTCAGACAGTGACCCCTTGAGAACCATCGACCCTAACCTTGACCTCCACACGACCTCTGACCCCTCCTCAGGCTCCACCCAGACCAAACCCACCCTGCCCCTCGGCCTAAAGAGGGACCTCACCCGACACATCGGCTCCAAGACCAAGAGCGGCAGCCACGAGCCCAATCTGAACATAGCCCGGCGAATCAGGAACGTGAGCGGGACGAGGAGAGGGGATGCGGAGAAGGATTTGGGGCTGAAGCCAACGTTAAGACAGCTCATCAGTTCGTCGGGGTCACGACGCTGTGTCAACTGGGACCAGGTGTACCAGGAAGTCCACAGGAAGAAGCAGCAGCAGGGGAAAGGCATGCCCAGGTGAGCGGTCATCTGGAGAATGACCTGCGGCAGGATGTATAACGCATCTCGGGGTGGGAGTTCTGCTCTAGGATCAGTTTAGCCTTTTTAGATGGTAATATACACAGCTCTTTCCATGACGTAGACTGACCAGGTGAATCCAGGTGAAAGCTATGATCCCTTATTGATGTCACTTGTTAAATCCACTTCAAATCAGTGTAGATGAAGAGGAGGAGACGAGTTAAAGAAGGATTTTTAAGCCTTGAGATAAATTGAGACGTGGATTGTGTTCGTGTGTCATTCAGAGGGTGAAACGGACAAGACAAAAGATTTGTGACTTTCAACGGGTTACGGGTTATTGTGTCAAGAACTGCAACGCTGCTGGGTTTTTCACACTCAACAGTTTCCTGTGTGTATCAAGAATGGTCCACCCACCCAAAGGACATCCAGCCAACTTGACACAACTGTGGGAAGCATTGGAGACAACATGGGCCAGCATCCCTGTGGAACGCTTTAGACACCTTGTAGAGTTCATGTCCCTGACGAATTGAGGCTGTTCTGAGGGGAAAAGTGGGGGTGCAACTCAATACTAGGAAGGTGTTCCTAATGTTTTGTATAGTAATTATAGAGATAAAGGGGTACCTGATCCTAGATTAGCACTTCTACTCTGATGCTTGGTACATGCACTCAGTGGCCAGTTTATTAGGTACACCACCCCGTTTCACGGAAAATGGTTTGCTCCTACAGACAGTGAGTCGCGTGTCCGTGGCGTGCTATATAAAGCCGGCAGGCAGGCATCGAGGCATTCAGTTACTGTTGGATTGAACATTAGAATGGGCAGAACGAGTGACCCAAAGCGACGTTCGGCGTGGTAGGATCGACAGTACCAGGCGTGTCAGATCCAGTATCTCATATCACGCACGGGTGTCGACGGTTTATCGAGAACGACTGCTCGACAACAAATCAAATCAAATCAAATTTATTTATATAGCCCTTCGTACATCAGCTGATATCTCAATGTGCTGTACAGAAACCCAGCCTAAAACCCCAAACAGCAAGCAATGCAGGTGTAGAAGCACAAAAACAACAACATCCGGTCAGCTGCAGTCCTGTGGGTGAAAACAGCTTGTTTTTATTTATTTATTTTACCTTTTATTTAACCAGGCAAGTCAGTTTAGAACAAATTCTTATTTTCAATGACGGCCTAAGGAACAGGAACGTCCTCTCTCGTTGACGAGAGGTGTCCAAGGAGAACGGCCAGAACGGTACAAGCCAATCAGGCGGCCCACAAACAGACCACTAATAACGCAGTACCTAACAGTGGTGTGCAGAACGGTACAAGCTAATCAGGCGGCCCACAAACAGACCACTAATAACGCAGTACCTAACAGTGGTGTGCAGAACGGTACAAGCTAATCAGGCGGCCCACAAACAGACCACTAATAACGCAGTACCTAACAGTGGTGTGCAGAACGACATCACGAAAAGCACAATTCGTCACTGAAGGGGCTATTGCAGCAGACTACCGGGTTCCCCTCCTAACAGTCCATCCTGCCTGGTGTCAACGGTACTGGCTGGTGGTGCAACGGTGTGGGGAATGTTATAATCCATAATGCCCCAAAAATAGTTTGGCTTGACAATGACAAAAGCACTTAGAGAGATCTGGGACCTTTTTTAAAAGTGCATGTGTCCTGTCAGTCATGTTAAATGTATGTGGAGTTGGTGGTAATGTATGGCTGAACATGAGATGTATCCTGTCTCGTCTTATCAGGTTTGGCATCGAGATGGTGTCCTGTGACCAGGAGGGGGAAGACGTTCCTCTGGCCGAGGGGTTTCAGTGGGAGACCCTCTTCGGCCTCGGAGACTCTGGACCCGCCTTCGCCCCAGTGACTCCTCGCAAACGCAGCCTCTCGGAGAGTAGCGTGGCTCCAGACCGCTCGACCGCCAACCTCTCCTCTCTCTTCGGGGGTCAGACCCCTGGTCAGGCGATGCCAGGAGAGAGGGCACCCGGAGATGGGGCTGGAAGGGAAGTGAGATGCAGCTCAGACCAGCAAAGCTCCTCGTTCTTCAGAGACCTCCAGCAGCCTAAAGTGGAGGCGACACCGTGTGAAGACAGAGCACAGAGAGAAGTACAGGGGCCACTACCAGAGGGGCCCCCAGGGGTCGAACCGAGACCTGACTCCGTGATAGGGGACAGCAGCTCGGGGACGGAGCAGACCGACACGCAGGGAGCCAGGATGAAACGACGTGCTGCTGGGGACATTGCATGTCCTGAAATCCCTAATTCAGAGAGGAAGAATAAAAGAATGAAGGTCAAGTCCAAAAAAGGTGAACATCCTGTTACTGTAGTAACTGTTACTATGGTAACCCCTCTAGGACAGCAGGACACCGGTGAACATCCTGTTACTGTAGTAACTGTTACTATGGTAACCCCTCTAGGTCAGCAGGACACTGGTGAACATCCTGTTACTGTAGTAACCCCTCTAGGACAGCAGGACACCGGTGAACATCCTGTTACTGTAGTAACTGTTACTGTAGTAACTGTTACTGTAGTAACCCCTCTAGGACAGCAGGACACTGGTGAACATCCTGTTACTGTAGTAACTGTTACTATGGTAACCCCTCTAGGACAGCAGGACACTGGTGAACATCCTGTTACTGTAGTAACTGTTACTGTAGTAACCCCTCTAGGACAACAGGACACTGGTGAACATCCTGTTACTGTAGTAACTGTTACTGTAGTAACCCCTCTAGGACAGCAGGACACTGGTGAACATCCTGTTACTGTAGTAACTGTTACTATGGTAACCCCTCTAGGACAGCAGGACACCGGTGAACATCCTGTTACTGTAGTAACTGTTACTGTAGTAACCCCTCTAGGACAGCAGGACACTGGTGAACATCCTGTTACTGTAGTAACTGTTACTGTGGTAACCCCTCTAGGACAGCAGGACACAGGTGAACATCCTGTTACTGTAGTAACTGTTACTATGGTAACCCCTCTAGGACAGCAGGACACTGGTGAAGGACACTGGTGAACATCCTGTTACTGTAGTAACTGTTACTATGGTAACCCCTCTAGGACAGCAGGACACTGGTGAACATCCTGTTACTGTAGTAACCCCTCTAGGACAACAGGACACCGGGTGAACATCCTGTTACTGTAGTAACTGTTACTGTAGTAGCCCCTCTAGGACAGCAGGACACTGGTGAACATCCTGTTACTGTAGTAACTGTTACTATGGTAACCCCTCTAGGACAGCAGGACACTGGTGAACATCCTGTTACTGTAGTAACCCCTCTAGGACAACAGGACACCGGGGGAACATCCTGTTACTGTAGTAACCCCTCTAGGACAACAGGACACTGGGGGAACATCCTGTTACTGTAGTAACTGTTACTATGGTTACTGTAGTGTGATGCTGTCTGAGATGGTCACTGTTCAGGCCAGGTATTCATTTGTCACTCAGTGAACCATCATTTTATTGTCCTTCAGAGCGTCTACAGGTGGACCATCTCCTTGCTGTGTCTCTGAGAGAGGAGGATCTGAGCCGGTCTCTACAAGGGGTCGACAACAGCCTGATCCAGGCCAGGGCTGCTCTACAGGCTGCCTACATGGAGGTCCAGCGCCTCCTAGTGGTCAAACAGCAGGTACTACACCTCCCAGCCCAGCCTACACTGGTCCTGTCAGATTACATTCATTTCAGTTCAAAAATGACATTCTTAATCCCCGAGTGACAACCAGGAAGTCCTTGTCAGTGTGTGTCCCCCCCATCATTTGGTAAAGAAAGAGGAAGGTACAGCTGTAGAACCCCAGACAGAAATTACCCAGAAGTCCACGATGACAACATGATAAATAAGGAACTTTAACCCATCCAAACGTCTTGGGCCTGACATCATGTTATTGTTTTGGACGGTCTCTCAGGTTTCCATGGAGATGAGTACTCTCAGAAGGAAGCGTATTGAGTTGCTCCAAGGGATACAAGGTAAACCAAGGCTTTAACTGATGATTTTGTGTCAACTAAATGAGCACTCTCTCTTTTTTTTTAAATAAGTCTGGTGTGGATGTGACATCTTGTCTTTTCTCACTATCTGAAATATGGGTAACGGCTTTTCATCGGTTCTGTTTTGACTCTTGGTGTGTGTCTCAGGTGGTGTTGAGAGCCTTTCCCTGCCCAGAGTGAAGAGCTGTGAAGAGGAGATGCCTTTAGAGATGCCCCCCTCCCTGCTGTCGCCTCTAACAGAACCCCCTGTCGCCAGTCCCAACCAGGTTCCCCTCTACCTCCCCCCCTGCTCCACGCCCCCCTCCCTGTCCCCTAGCCACCAGACCCACCCCCAGCCTATCACGCAGTCCGTAGTTATCAAGCAGGAGCCCCTGTCCCCGGGTGGGGTGACCACTAAGACGGAGGATGCGGAGAGCGCAGTGACCGTTCACCATGGCTCTCACAGCACCACGTCAGAGCCCACGCCCATCCCTACAGCCCCTCACGCAGGTATGGCCTGTCACCACACACACACACACACACACACACACACACACACACACACACACACACTGGTAAACATTCACTCAGAAATGGCCTGAATTTAATCTGCCGTTTCTCTCGTTCTCTCTTTTCTTAGATTGTGCCGCCAGCTGCCAACCGGTCCGAGGGAGGAAGTCTGAGCGTCACAGAGTCAGCAGAGAGCTCTCTCAAGAGGGCAGCAGTCTACCCGTAGGAGCATGTGCAGAATGGAAGGACCCCTCGGCAGCTTCACCAGGCCTGGTCCAGTCGGGAGAGAGGGGTGTTCAGGTTACCACAGAAGACAGGGGTAACTTCAAGCCCCACCCAGCCCCACTGTCGGGCCCATCCAGCCGCAAGAGCTCCAGATCCGGGGTCCAGGACCTAGAAACCTCCCCTGTCCTTCCTCTGTCCCTCGCTCCGTCCAACGCGCCGCCTCAGGCGGAGGTGAAGACCATAAAGCGCGTGAGGAAGTTGAAGAAGAAGAGGGTGCTGAGGAAGGCCAAGGGGGAGGAGCAACAGCTTGACAACAGCGACACAGAACTGGAGGCGGAGACTACCATATCCCGACCCGTCAGACTCCTCGGAACCCGCAGGAAACCCAACGGCGGATGCCGGCCCCAGGTCATCACATCCTCCTCCACGTCCAGCCCGCCTGGAACATCAGAGGACAGGGGAGAGCGTCCAGGACCACCGGGGTCTCCAGCCACGAGACCCGAGGAGAGGCAGGAGGACTCCGACTCCTCTCTGGAGATGGTCGTGCTCCCCCAGGCAGCTCCAGGTGAGGTGGTCACCATTGACACCTCGGGTCCAGAGGATGGAGACGTGGACCTCTGCCCCCGGCCACAGCCCGCTGTCTCACCCCCAGCCCCAGACACACTGAAGACGGAGCCCCAGAAGCTGGCCTGCAATGAGGTGACCTCCACAAGCGAGATGGATGGTAGCTCTGTAGGCAAGAGGTGAGAGTGATATGTCATGTACAGGTCTGGACAGATATATTGGCATCTTGACACTTTTCTCAGATAATTCCCTATTTTTCTTCTAAAATAAGTTGAATTTTAAAATAATAATAAATAAAAAAAGTATTTTCAACATTTTCTGAAGCAATTTTATTTTTGGTACCGCTACGCTAGTACTTGGTTAAACAAACTTTGGCTGAAATAACTGCAGACAAACGCTTCTTGTAGCCATCAGTGAGCTTGCTGCAACTTGGCACGATCTTCAGCATCACACTGCTCTTATTTATTTTATTTTTTTTAAATGTTACCTTTATTTAACTAGGCAAGTCAGTTAAGAACAAATTCTTATTTGTCAATGACGGCCTGCGAACTGCCTTGTTCAGGGGGCAGAACGACCTTGTCAGCTCGGGGGTTTTGAACTTGCGACCTTCCTTCCGTTGGACTTCCTTACGGGTCCATGTCTCTAACCACTAGGGTACCCTGCCGCCCCCAAAACATTTTGCCTGGCATTCTGCTCATTTGTTTCATCTATGAAACATTTGATCTCCATAGAGTTATAGAACTGTTAAGAGTGGACTGTGTATTGTAGACTTCACCCTTTGCCAAAGTTTATTTATTTATTTTTTAAATGGTGTTGTTTAGAAGGAGTTCAAAGGTGAATTGAGTTATTGCACACGCCCACTTCACAGAGTAGGCGTTCTCAAATGGAAATATGCAAATGCATGCTAGAACACGCCAATAGGATCTCACTAGCTCGTGCTTGGCTCTGCCTGCCTCCTTGTTTGTTCTACCCACTATGATTAATTTTCTCCCATTGGAAACGACAGGATGTGGTCTATCTTGGCTTAGTTAGAAAAAATCTTTGCTACCGTGCTCTGAGCACGCAAAACACACAGCAAGCTCATTGATGGTTTACAATAAGCTTTTGTCTCCAGTTATCTTGGCCAAAGGCTGTGCAAGTCCTAGTTCCGTGGTGCCAATAATTAGATCTTAGCTCCGTGGTGCCAATAATTAGGTCTTAGCTCCGTGGTGCCAATAGCTCGGTCTTAGCTCTGTGGTGCCAATAACTAGGTCTTAGCTCCGTGGTGCCAATAGCTCGGTCTTAGCTCTGTGGTGCCAATAATTAGGTCCTAGTTCCGTGGTGCCAACAATTAGGTCCTAGTTCCGTGGTGCCAATAATTAGGTCCTAGTTCCGTGGTGCCAATAATTAGGTCCTAGTTCCGTGGTGCCAATAATTAGGTCCTAGCTCTGTGGTGCCAATAATTAGGTCTAGCTCTGTGGTGCCAATAATTAGGTCCTAGTTCCGCTATAGCATAGGCTAAAAGGCTATAGATTAGGCTATAGGCTAAAAGGCTATAGATTAGGCTATAGGCTAAAAGGCTATAGATTAGGCTATAGGCTAAAAGGATAAAGATTAGGCTATAGGCTAAAAGGCTATAGATTAGGCTATAGGCTAAAAGGCTATAGATTAGGCTAAAGGCTAAAAGGCTATAGATTAGGCTAAAAGGCTATAGATTAGGCTATAGGCTAAAAGGCTATAGATTAGGCTAAAGGCTAAAAGGCTATAGATTAGGCTAAAAAGCTATAGATTAGGCTATAGGCTAAAAGGCTATAGATTAGGTTATAGGTTAAAAGGCTATAGATTAGGCTAAAAGGCTATAGATTAGGCTAAAAGGCTGTAGATTAGGCTATAGGCTAAAAGGCTGTAGATTAGGCTATAGGCTAAAAGGCTATAGATTAGGCTATAGGCTAAAAGGCTATATATTAGGCTATAGGCTAAAAGGCTATAGATTAGGCTAAAAGGCTATAGATTAGGCTATAGGCTAAAAGGCTATAGATTAGGCTATAGGCTAAAAGGCTATATATTAGGCTATAGGCTAAAAGGCTATAGATTAGGCTAAAAGGCTGTAGATTAGGCTATAGGCTAAAAGGCTATAGATTAGACTATAGGCTAAAAGGCTATAGATTAGGCTAAAAGGCTATAGATTAGGCTATAGGCTAAAAGGCTATAGATTAGACTATAGGCTAAAAGGCTATAGATTAGGCTATAGGCTAAAAGGCTATAGATTAGGCTATAGGCTAAAAGGCTATATATTAGGCTATAGGCTAAAAGGCTATAGATTAGGCTATAGGCTAAAAGGCTATAGATTAGGCTATAGGCTAAAAGGCTATAGATTAGGCTATAGGCTAAAAGGCTATAGATTAGGCTATAGGCTAAAAGGCTATAGATTAGGCTATAGGCTAAAAGGCTATAGATTAGGCTATAGGCTAAAAGGCTATAGATTAGGCTATAGGCTAAAAGGCTATAGATTAGGCTAAAAGGCTATAGATTAGGCTAAAAGGTTCTGTTTCTCATTCTTGACGTGTCTGTCCTGTCTGCTCCTCCTCCTACAGTGAAGTCCAGCTTCCCCCGACATCTGTCAAGCTGTCCAAGACTTCCTCAGGTAGGTCACATAATCTCACACTGGTCCAAGACGTCCTCAGGTAGGTCACATGATCTCACACTGGTCCAAGACTTCCTCAGGGAGGTCACATGATCTCACACTGGCCCAAGACTTCCTCAGGGAGGTCACATGATCTCACACTGGTCCAAGACGTCCTCAGGTAGGTCACATGATCTCACACTGGTCCAAGACTTCCTCAGGGAGGTCACATGATCTCACACTGGTCCAAGACTTCCTCAGGGAGGTCACATGATCTCACACTGGTCCAAGACTTCCTCAGGGAGGTCACATGATCTCACACTGGTCCAAGACGTCCTCAGGTAGGTCACATGATCTCACACTGGTCCAAGACTTCCTCAGGGAGGTCACATGATCTCACACTGGTCCAAGACTTCCTCAGGTAGGTCACATGATCTCACATGCTCAGGTGGGATAGGCTAGATCCAGACACTTTCACCAGACCAGAATAGTCCATTGGACTTGATTTAGTTCCAGTACCCAGACCCTCGTGCTGTTTGGTCTTGAACTAGACAGACAGCATGATTATGGCCTGTGATAAATCATATGTATATTTAACGGAACAAATGGATGAGTCATCTCACTCTCCTGGCATTTCAAAAGGACGGCCCGGTTCGGAGTCGGCCCGGTTCGGAGTCGTATTTACGTCTCTGTCTTTGTAGATCTGTCTCTGGACGGGTCGTCGGAGCCCGGGGGGGAGGATCTGCCATCTGAGGGGATGTTTGAGGGTCACCAGGAGACTGTTAATGCCATGCAGGTCCACATGGGTCTACTCTATACCTGTTCTGGAGACCGCACTGTTAGAGCCTTCAGCCTGGTGGTAAGTCCACTTCTCTCTGTGTCTCTGTGTGTGTGTCTCTGTGTGCGTGTCTCTGTGTGTGTGTCTCTGTCTCTCTGTGTGTGTCTCTCTCTCTGTGTCTCTCTGTGTGTGTGTGTCTCTGTGTGTGTGTGTCTCTCTGTGTGTGTGTGTCTCTCTGTGTGTGTGTCTCTCTGTGTGTGTGTCTCTCTGTGTGTGTGTGTCTCTGTGTGTGTGTGTCTCTGTGTGTGTGTGTCTCTGTGTGTGTGTGTCTCTGTGTGTGTGTGTCTCTGTGTGTGTGTGTCTCTCTGTGTGTGTGTCTCTCTGTGTGTGTGTCTCTCTGTGTGTGTGTCTCTCTGTGTGTGTCTCTCTGTGTGTGTCTCTCTGTGTGTGTGTGTCTGTGTGTGTGTGTGTGTGTCTGTGTGTCTCTCTGTGTCTGTGTGTCTCTCTGTGTGTGTGTGTCTCTCTGTGTGTGTGTGTGTGTCTCTGTGTGTGTGTGTGTGTGTCTCTGTGTGTGTGTGTGTGTCTCTCTGTGTGTCTCTCTGTGTGTGTGTGTGTGTCTCTCTGTGTGTGTGTGTGTCTCTCTCTGTGTGTGTGTGTCTCTCTCTGTGTGTGTGTCTCTCTCTGTGTGTGTGTCTCTCTCTCTGTGTGTGTGTCTCTCTCTGTGTGTGTGTGTGTCTCTCTCTGTGTGTGTGTGTGTCTCTCTGTGTCTCTCTGTGTGTGTGTGTGTCTCTGTGTGTGTCTCTGTGTGTGTGTGTCTCTGTGTGTGTGTGTGTCTCTGTGTGTGTGTGTGTCTCTCTCTGTGTGTGTGTCTCTCTCTGTGTGTGTGTCTCTCTCTGTGTGTGTGTCTCTCTCTGTGTGTGTGTCTCTCTCTGTGTGTGTGTGTCTCTGTGTGTGTGTGTCTCTGTGTGTGTGTCTCTGTGTGTGTGTCTCTGTGTGTGTGTGTCTCTGTGTGTGTGTGTCTCTGTGTGTGTGTGTCTCTCTGTGTGTGTGTCTCTCTGTGTGTGTGTCTCTGTGTGTGTGTCTCTGTGTGTGTGTCTCTCTGTGTGTCTCTCTGTGTGTGTGTGTGTCTCTCTGTGTGTGTCTCTCTGTGTGTGTGTGTGTCTCTCTGTGTGTCTCTCTGTGTGTGTGTGTGTGTGTGTGTCTCTGTGTGTGTGTGTCTCTGTGTGTGTCTCTGTGTGTGTCTCTGTGTGTGTGTCTCTGTCTTTTACCTGTCTGTTGCTAACCTCACCTTTTATTTGATTACAAAGCATCCATTTATATAAATGTCTCCGTTCATTTAGAAAACAAACTCAAGACAAGAACATTGCCTTATACATCATACCAAGTTGATTATATCCAAAGGGAGTGTGGTCTCTCTCTGTGTGTCTGTGACAGTTTGTCCTCTCCTGTCCCCTGCAGAGCCGTGAGTGTGTGGCTGTGTGTGTGTGTGTCTCTGTGTGTGTCTCTCTCTGTGTGTCTGTGACAGTTTGTCCTCTCCTGTCCCCTGCAGAGCCGTGAGTGTGTGGCTGTGTTTGAGGGCCACAGCACCAAGGTCAACTGTTTGCTGGTTTCTTCTGGACCAGGTCTTCAACAACGACTTTACTCTGGCTCCAGTGACCAGACTATCCGCTGCTACAACCTCAGGGTAAGTAACTACTACTACTACTACTACTACTACTACTACTCCTACTACTACTACTACTACTACTACTCCTACTACTACTACTACTATAATACTACTACTACTATAATACTACTACTATACTACTACTATAATACTACTACTACTACTATAATACTACTACTATAATACTACTAATATAATACTACTACTACTACTACTACTATAATACTACTACTACTACTACTATACTACTACTATAATACTACTACTACTACTACTATAATACTACTACTATAATACTACTAATATAATACTACTACTACTACTACTATAATGTTACAACTACTACTGCTACACTAATAATACTACTACTACCACTATAATACTACTACTATAATGTTACAACTACTACTGCTGCACTGATAATACTACTACTACTACTACTACTACTACTATAATACTACTACTACACTACTACTAATATAATACTACTACTACTATAATACTACCACAATAATACAACTACCACTATAATACTACTACTACTACCACTATAATACTACTACTACTACTACTATAATACTACTACTACTACTACTATAATACTACTACTACACTACTACTAATATAATACTACTACTACTATAATACTACCACAATAATACAACTACCACTATAATACTACTACTACTACTACTACTATAATACTACTACTACTACCACTATAATACTACTACTACTACTACTATAATACTACTACTACCACTATAATACTACTACTACTACTACTATAATACTACTACTACTACTACTATAATACTACTACTACACTACTACTAATATAATACTACTACTACTATAATACTACCACAATAATACAACTACCACTATAATACTACTACTACTACTACTATAATACTACTACTACTACTACTATAATACTACCACAATAATACAACTACCACTATAATACTACTACTACTATAATACTACTACTACTACTACTACTACTACTAATATAATACTACTACTACTATAATACTACCACAATAATACAACTACCACTATAATACTACTACTACTACCACTATAATACTACTACTACTACTACTATAATACTACTACTACTACTACTATAATACTACTACTACTACTACTACTATAATACTACTACTACTACTACTATAATACTACTACTACTACTACTATAATACTACTACTACTACTACTATAATACTACCACAATAATACAACTACCACTATAATACTACTACTACTACTACTAATATAATACTACTACTACTATACTACTACCACAATAATACAACTACCACTATAATACTACTACTATAATACTACCACAATAATACAACTACCACTATAATACTACTACTACCACTATAATACTACTACTACCACTATAATACTACTACTACTACTACTATAATACTACCACAATAATACAACTACCACTATAATACTACTACTACTACTATAATACTACTACTACTACTACCACTATAATAATACTACTACTATATGACTCTGTGTTCTATGTTCTCCACAGTCCAGGGAGTGTGTGGATCAGTTCTCTCTCCCAGACCGGGTTCTTTGCCTCCACAACCGTTGGAAAGTTCTGTACGCTGGCCTAGCTAACGGCTCCGTGGTCACCTTCAGCATCAAGGTCAGAACCAGATCACCGTCTACAACGCATTCTGTTCTAGAACCGTCACTAGAACACATTCTGTTCTAGAACCGTCACTAGAACACATTCTGTTCTAGAACCGACAATAGAACACAGTCTAGAATGCATTGAAATCTAGAACACATTCTAAAATACACTTTAGAACCCAACTATAATTAAAGCATTATGGAACCACCTCAGTACCACCAAAGGCAATTGGTCAAACACATTTTGAGATGTTATTTGTATTTCCTGTGTTGTCCTTGTTCAGACCAACAAGCAGCTGGATGTGTTCGAGTGTCACGGGCCGCGGGCGGTGAGTTGCCTAGCGACGGCCCAGGAAGGAGCTCGCCGCATCCTATTGGTCGGGTCCTACGACAGCACCATTAGCATCCGGGATGCCAAGAGTGGCCTGTTGCTACGGACTCTCGAGGGACACACCAAGACAGTACTATGTATGAAGGTGGTCAATGACCTGGTCTTCAGTGGCTCCAGTGACCAGTCGGTCCATGCACACAATATCCACGTGAGTTATTTAAATAAAATATCCACTTTGGTTACATGTTTATCTACATTTTGTATTGTATCGAAGTTGGCAATTGTTTTTTTTTTTTAAATTTATTTGACCTTTATTTAACTAGGCAAGTCAGTTAAGAACAAATTCTTATTTACAATGACGGCCTAGGAACAGTGGGTTAACTGCCTGTTCAGGGGCAGAACGACAGATTTGTACCTTGTCAGCTCGGGGGTTTGAACTTGCAACCTTCCGGTTACTAGTCCAACGCTCTAACCACTAGGCTACCCTGCCGCAATTAGAAGTCATTCTGATGAATATTGGTTGGTTTAATTGGCCTGGGCGTGTCTCTCTCTTCACGTGTGTTAACCATTTGGGCTGTTGCGGTCATCTTATTAACCATCAAATCAGCTGATGTCACAAAGTGCTGTACAGAAACTCAGCCTTTAAACCCCAAACAGCAAGCAATGCAGGTGTAGAAGCACGGTGGCTAGGAAAAACTCCCTAGAAAGGCCAAAACCTAGGATGAAACCTAGAGAGGAACCACGCTATGTGGGGTGGCCAGTCCTCTTCTGGCTGTGCCGGGTAGAGATTATAACAGAACATGGCCAAGATGTTCAAATGTTCATAAATGACCAGCAGGGTCAGATAATAATAATCACAGTGGTTGTAGAGTGTGCAGCAAGTCAGCAACTCAGGAGTAAATGTCAGTTGGCTTTTCATAGCCGATCATTCAGAGTATCTCTACCTCTCCTGCTGTAGAGATGGCTGGCTACCCAAATTAAACACACATGTCACATGTTTCCTATAGTCTCTACTTTTTGACCCAAATTAAACACACATGTCTCTAATCTGGTCACATGTTTCCTATTGTCTAATCTGGTCTCTAATCTGGCCACAGGTTTCCTATGGTCTCTCATCTGGTCACGTTTCCTATAGTCTCTAATCTGGTCTCTAATCTGGTCACGTGTTTCCTATGGTCTAATCTGGCCACAGGTTTCCTATAGTCTCTAATCTGGCCACAGGTTTCCTATGGTCTCTAATCTGGTCACATGTTTCCTATGGTCTCTAATCTGGCCACAGGTTTCCTATAGTCTCTAATCTGGTCACGTTTCCTATAGTCTCTAATCTGGTCTCTAATCTGGTCACGTGTTTCCTATGGTCTAATCTGGCCACAGGTTTCCTATGGTCTCTAATCTGGCCACAGGTTTCCTATGGTCTCTAATCTGGTCACATGTTTCCTATGGTCTCTAATCTGGCCACAGGTTTCCTATCGTCTCTAATCTGGTCACATGTTTCCTATGGTCTCTAATCTGGTCACATGTTTCCTATAGTCTCTAATCTGGCCACAGGTTTCCTATGGTCTCTAATCTGGCCACAGGTTTCCTATAGTCTCTAATCTGGCCACAGGTTTCCTATGGTCTCTAATCTGGTCACATGTTTCCTATGGTCTCTAATCTGGCCACAGGTTTCCTATGGCCTCTAATCTGGCCTCTAATCTGGTCACATGTTTCCTATGGTCTAATCTGATTATTTAGTGGTATGGATCTCTCTCTCTCTCTCTAGACTGGAGAGTTGGTGCGTATCTATAAAGGACATAGTCATGCTGTCACAGTGGTGGCCATCCTGGGGAAGGTGATGGTCACTGCCTGTCTTGACAAACTGGTCCGCGTCTACGAGCTACAGGTCAGTCTCCCCTCTCCAACCCACGGTAGAGCTGGTAGCCATGTGTCTGTCCCTCCACATTAAAGCCAGACTGTACACTAACCAGTTTATTTTTATGCCGTAGTTAATGCTCTGAATTTGATCTACCCCCCCACACAGTCACATGATCGTCTGCAGGTGTACGGTGGACACACAGACATGGTGATGTGTATGGCAATCCACAAGAATATGGTGAGTCCTCTGTCCTCAGTCCCAAATCTATGTGCTACAGGTCAGTCCCCTCTCTCTCAGGTCAGTCCCCTCTCTCTCAGGTCAGTCCCCTCTCAGGTCAGTCCCCCCTCTCTCAGGTCAGTCCCCCCTCTCGCAGGTCAGTCCCCCCTCTCTCAGGTCAGTCCCCCCTCTCACAGGTCAGTCCCCCCTCTCTCAGGTCAGTCCCCCCTCTCTCAGGTCAGTCCCCCCTCTCTCAGGTCAGTCCCCCCTCTCTCAGGTCAGTCCCCCCTCTCGCAGGTCAGTCCCCCCTCTCGCAGGTCAGTCCCCCCTCTCGCAGGTCAGTCCCCCCTCTCGCAGGTCAGTCCCCCCTCTCGCAGGTCAGTCCCCCCTCTCGCAGGTCAGTCCCCCCTCTCGCAGGTCAGTCCCCCCTCTCGCAGGTCAGTCCCCCCTCTCGCAGGTCAGTCCCCCCTCTCTCTGTTCAGTCCCCCCTCTCTCTGTTCAGTCCCCCCTCTGTCTGTTCAGTCCCCCCTCTCTCAGGTCAGTCCCCCCTCTCGCAGGTCAGTCCCCCCTCTCGCAGGTCAGTCCCCCCTCTCGCAGGTCAGTCCCCCCTCTCTCTGTTCAGTCCCCCCTCTCTCTGTTCAGTCCCCCCTCTGTCTGTTCAGTCCCCCCTCTCTCAGGTCAGTCCCCCCTCTCTCAGGTCAGTCCCCCCTCTCGCAGGTCAGTCCCCTCTCTCGCAGGTCAGTCTTCTCTCTCGCAGGTCAGCCTCCTCTCTCGCAGGTCAGTCTCCTCTCTCGCAGGTCAGTCCCCCCTCTGTCTGGTCAGTCCCCCCTCTGTCTGGTCAGTCCCCCCTCTGTCTGGTCAGTCCCCCCTCTGTCTGGTCAGTCCCCCCTCTCTCTGGTCAGTCCCCCCCTCTGTCTGGTCAGTCCCCCCCTCTGTCTGGTCAGTCCCCCCCTCTCTCTGGTCAGTGTCCCCCCCTCTCTCTGGTCAGTGTCCCCCCCTCTCTCTGGTCAGTGTCCCCCCCTCTCTCTGGTCAGTGTCCCCCCCTCTCTCTGGTCAGTGTCCCCCCCTCTCTCTGGTCAGTGTCCCCCCCTCTCTCTGGTCAGTGTCCCCTCTCTCTCTGGTCAGTGTCCCCTCTCTCTCTGGTCAGTGTCCCCTCTCTCTCTGGTCAGTGTCCCCTCTCTCTCTGGTCAGTGTCCCCTCTCTCTCTGGTCAGTGTCCCCTCTCTCTCTGGTCAGTGTCCCCTCTCTCTCTGGTCAGTGTCCCCTCTCTCTCTGGTCAGTGTCCCCTCTCTGTCTGGTCAGTGTCCCCTCTCTGTCTGGTCAGTGTCCCCTCTCTTTCATTAAAACATGTCTGGTGGAACGGAACGTATCAGATGATTACCGATGTTCATCTGTGTTTCAGATCTACACTGGTTGCTATGACGGCAGTGTGCAGGCGGTCAAACTGAACCTGATCCAGAACTATCACTGTCGGGTAAGACTGGGGGAACTGGGATGTGAAGGAGTCTCTGCTGGGTAAGACTGGGGAACTGGGATGTGAAGGGGTCTCTGCTGGGATGTGAAGGGGTCTCTGCTGGGTAAGACAGGGGACTGGGATGTGAAGGGGTCTCTGCTGGGATGTGAAGGGGTCTCTGCTGGGTAAGACAGGGGACTGGGATGTGAAGGGGTCTCTGCTGGGATGTGAAGGGGTCTCTGCTGGGTAAGACAGGGGACTGGGATGTGAAGGGGTCTCTGCTGGGATGTGAAGGGGTCTCTGCTGGGATGTGAAGGGGTCTCTGCTGGGATGTGAAGGGGTCTCTGCTGGGATGTGAAGGGGTCTCTACTGGGATGTGAAGGTGTCTCTGCTGGGTAAGACAGGGGACTGGGATGTGAAGGGGTCTCTGCTGGGTAAGACGGGGAACTGGGATGTGATGGGGTCTCTGCTGAGATGTGAAGGGGTCTCTGCTGAGATGTGAAGGGGTCTCTGCTGGGATGTGAAGGGGTCTCTGCTGGGATGTGAAGGTGTCTCTGCTGAGATGTGAAGGTGTCTCTGCTGGGATGTGAAGGGGTCTCTGCTGGGATGTGAAGGGGTCTCTGCTGGGATGTGAAGGGGTCTCTGCTGGGATGTGAAGGGGTCTCTGCTGGGATGTGAAGGGGTCTCTGCTGAGATGTGAAGGGGTCTCTGCTGGGATGTGAAGGGGTCTCTGCTGGGATGTGAAGGGGTCTCTGCTGGGATGTGAAGGAGTCTCTGCTGGGATGTGAAAGGGTCTCTGCTGGGATGTGAAGGGGTCTCTGCTGGGATGTGAAGGGGTCTCTGCTGGGATGTGAAGGGGTCTCTGCTGGGATGTGAAGGGGTCTCTACTGGGTAAGACTGGGGAACCTTTATGGCTCAGTGGGTTTAGTTGTTAGTACACTTTCTGAACGCTATTCTCTGATCTAACTCCCCCGCTGTCTCTTCTCTCCTGCTAGTGGCATGGCTGTTCTCTGATCTAACCCCCCCTTGTCTCTTCTCTCCTGCTAGTGGCATGGCTGTTCTCTGATCTAACTCCCCCCTGTCTCTTCTCTCCTGCTAGTGGCATGGCTATTCTCTGATCTAACTCCCCCGCTGTCTCTTCTCTCCTGCTAGTGGCATGGCTATTCTCTGATCTAACTCCCCCCCTGTCTCTTCTCTCCTGCCAGTGGCATGGCTGTTCTCTGATCTAACTCCCCGCTGTCTCTTCTCTCCTGCTAGTGGCATGGCTATTCTCTGATCTAACTCCCCCCTGTCTCTTCTCTCCTGCTAGTGGCATGGCTATTCTCTGATCTAACTCCCCCCCTGTCTCTTCTCTCCTGCTAGTGGCATGGCTGTTCTCTGATCTAACGCCCCCCTGTCTCTTCTCTCCTGCTAGTGGCATGGCTGTTCTCTGATCTAACTCCCCCCTGTCTCTTCTCTCCTGCCAGTGGAATGGCTGTTCTCTGATCTAACCCCCCCCCCCTAGTCTCTTCTCTCCTGCCAGTGGCATGGCTGTTCTCTGATCTAACTCCCCCCCCCCCCCTTGTCTCTTCTCTCCTGCCAGTGGCATGGCTGTTCTCTGATCTTTGGAGTGTTGGATCACCTTCAGCAGCACCTGCTCCAAGACCACGCCTCTCCCAACACACAGAACCTCAAGTGTCGATGGAAGAACTGCGATCAGTATTTCACCGCTCGCAACGGCTCCAAGCAGGTATGGCGTGTTCCTACACAGGACATAGACTGTAACACACGGACTGCTGTGACGGTTATAGGCTCCAAGCAGGTATTGAGTGTTCCTACACAGGACATAGACTGTAACACACGGACTGTTGTGATGGTTATAGGTTATAGGTTGTATTAGTCAGAGGTAGAGCTGTGAAGGTTATAGGTCGTATTAGTCAGAGGTAGAGCTGTGAAGGTTATAGGTCGTATTAGTCAGAGGTAGAGCTGTGATGGTTATAGGTCGTATTAGTCAGAGGTAGAGCTGTGACGGTTATAGGTCGTATTAGTGGGTCAGAGGTAGAGCTGTGAAGGTTATAGGTCGTATTAGTCAGACGTAGAGCTGTGAAGGTTATAGGTCGTATTAGTCAGAGGTAGAGCTGTGAAGGTTATAGGTTGTATTAGTCAGACGTAGAGCTGTGAAGGTTATAGGTCGTATTAGTCAGAGGTAGAGCTGTGAAGGTTATAGGTCGTATTAGTCAGAGGTAGAGCTGTGAAGGTTATAGGTCGTATTAGTGGGTCAGAGGTAGAGCTGTGAAGGTTATAGGTTGTATTAGTGGGTCAGAGGTAGAGCTGTGATGGTTATATGTCGTATTAGTGGGTCAGAGGTAGAGCTGTGAAGGTTATAGGTCGTATTAGTGGGTCAGAGGTAGAGCTGTGAAGGTTATAGGTCGTATTAGTCAGACGTAGAGCTGTGACGGTTATAGGTCGTATTAGTGGGTCAGAGGTAGAGCTGTGAAGGTTATAGGTCGTATTAGTCAGAGGTAGAGCTGTGAAGGTTATAGGTTGTATTAGTCAGAGGTAGAGCTGTGAAGGTTATAGGTCGTATTAGTCAGACGTAGAGCTGTGATGGTTATAGGTCGTATTAGTCAGAGGTAGAGCTGTGAAGGTTATAGGTCGTATTAGTGGGTCAGAGGTAGAGCTGTGAAGGTTATAGGTCGTATTAGTCAGACGTAGAGCTGTGATGGTCGTATTAGTGGGTCAGAGGTAGAGCTGTGAAGGTTATAGGTTGTATTAGTCAGAGGTAGAGCTGTGATGGTTATAGGTCGTATTAGTCAGAGGTAGAGCTGTGAAGGTTATAGGTCGTATTAGTCAGAGGTAGAGCTGTGAAGGTTATAGGTCGTATTAGTCAGACGTAGAGCTGTGATGGTCGTATTAGTGGGTCAGAGGTAGAGCTGTGAAGGTTATAGGTCGTATTAGTGGGTCAGAGGTAGAGCTGTGAAGGTTATAGGTCGTATTAGTGGGTCAGAGGTAGAGCTGTGAAGGTTATAGGTCGTATTAGTCAGACGTAGAGCTGTGAAGGTTATAGGTTGTATTAGTGGGTCAGAGGTAGAGCTGTGATGGTTATAGGTCGTATTAGTCAGACGTAGAGCTGTGATGGTCGTATTAGTGGGTCAGAGGTAGAGCTGTGAAGGTTATAGGTCGTATTAGTCAGACGTAGAGCTGTGACGGTTATAGGTCGTATTAGTGGGTCAGAGGTAGAGCTGTGAAGGTTATAGGTCGTATTAGTCAGAGGTAGAGCTGTGATGGTTATAGGTTATAGGTCGTATTAGTGGGTCAGAGGTAGAGCTGTGACGGTTATAGGTCGTATTAGTGGGTCAGAGGTAGAGCTGTGATGGTTATAGGTCGTATTAGTCAGAGGTAGAGCTGTGATGGTTATAGGTTATAGGTCGTATTAGTCAGACGTAGAGCTGTGAAGGTTATAGGTCGTATTAGTCAGACGTAGAGCTGTGAAGGTTATAGGTCGTATTAGTCAGACGTAGAGCTGTGAAGGTTATAGGTCGTATTAGTCAGACGTAGAGCTGTGACGGTTATAGGTCGTATTAGTGGGTCAGAGGTAGAGCTGTGAAGGTTATAGGTTGTATTAGTCAGAGGTAGAGCTGTGAAGGTTATAGGTCGTATTAGTGGGTCAGAGGTAGAGCTGTGAAGGTTATAGGTCGTATTAGTCAGACGTAGAGCTGTGATGGTCGTATTAGTGGGTCAGAGGTAGAGCTGTGAAGGTTATAGGTTGTATTAGTCAGAGGTAGAGCTGTGATGGTTATAGGTCGTATTAGTCAGAGGTAGAGCTGTGAAGGTTATAGGTCGTATTAGTCAGAGGTAGAGCTGTGAAGGTTATAGGTCGTATTAGTCAGACGTAGAGCTGTGAAGGTTATAGGTCGTATTAGTGGGTCAGAGGTAGAGCTGTGAAGGTTATAGGTCGTATTAGTGGGTCAGAGGTAGAGCTGTGAAGGTTATAGGTCGTATTAGTCAGACGTAGAGCTGTGAAGGTTATAGGTTGTATTAGTGGGTCAGAGGTAGAGCTGTGATGGTTATAGGTCGTATTAGTCAGACGTAGAGCTGTGATGGTCGTATTAGTGGGTCAGAGGTAGAGCTGTGAAGGTTATAGGTCGTATTAGTCAGACGTAGAGCTGTGACGGTTATAGGTCGTATTAGTGGGTCAGAGGTAGAGCTGTGAAGGTTATAGGTCGTATTAGTCAGAGGTAGAGCTGTGATGGTTATAGGTTATAGGTCGTATTAGTGGGTCAGAGGTAGAGCTGTGACGGTTATAGGTCGTATTAGTGGGTCAGAGGTAGAGCTGTGATGGTTATAGGTCGTATTAGTCAGAGGTAGAGCTGTGATGGTTATAGGTTATAGGTCGTATTAGTCAGACGTAGAGCTGTGAAGGTTATAGGTCGTATTAGTCAGACGTAGAGCTGTGAAGGTTATAGGTCGTATTAGTCAGACGTAGAGCTGTGATGGTTATAGGTCGTATTAGTGGGTCAGACGTAGAGCTGTGATGGTTATAGATTGTATTATACTTTTTGTGAGAGCCAGAAATCTTGCTTGTTTGTAGGTGACTAAATACTTATTTTCCACCATAATTTGCAAATAAATTCATAAAAAATCCTACAATGTGATTTTCTGTTTTTTCTTCCTCATTTTGTCTGTCATAGTTGAAGTGTACCTATGATGAAAAGTACAGGCCTCTCTCATCTTTTTAAGTGGGAGAACTTGCACAATTGGTGGCTGACTAAATACTTTTTTTGCCCCACTGTAACCGTTCGAATAGCAACAAAAATCCATTCCATTGCATGAGCCACGCCAGGTAAAATCATTAGAATGTACATCATACGTTACCATGGAAATGATTGCATCACAATACCAGGCAGCCATTGAGTGTGCCCATAATGCGTTTGGTCAAACTGTCTGTCAGCTGTTATTACATCCTATTGTTTTCGTCCGTAACCGTTGGTTACACAGTTTGTACGGTAATTGTGCCAGCCCTAGTAAGAGGCAGACCACCTTCTTCTGCTAAGTGGATCGATTCTCCAATCACCCCTATTGATATTGACATATCTACTATCTGAGTAAAACAACGTGTGTGTTTCTGTCTCCTGCCTTACAGGGGGCTCCAAGGCACATGCTGCAACATGTTGAGGAGGAGTGGAGTGGACCAGCCCACCCCTGAGGGAGTCTGGAGTGGACCAGCCCACCCCTGAGGGAGTCTGGAGTGGACCAGCCCACCCCTGAGGGAGTCTGGAGTGGACCAGCCCACCCCTGAGGAGTCTGGAGAGGACCAGCCCACCCCTGAGGGAGTCTCACGCTCCTAACCCCCCCCCCCCCCTTAATTCCCATATTGGGGTGACCCAGTCTATAAGGTCACCTGGTTGAACCTGAATGATGATGTTGCCAGGTGACTACTAGGCTGAAAACCAGACCTGTTTGGTGCTAACGTTCCACTTCTTGCCAATGTTAGGCATTGACGAGGAGTGGCAATGAGTGGAATGATAGCACAAAACCGACTGGTATCCAGGCTAAGTTGACCATCCATACCAGAGAATAATGATGATGAATCTGTGGGTTTTTTTATGAAAGGAGAGATGTGTTCTAGTTCTTTTACCAACTAGAACACATCTCTTCCTCTCCATGGTTCTCTCATGAATAAATAAACACCGCTAAATGTCAGTTGCCTTGAACCACTGACCAAATAAGACAAAGGAACACAGGACTGACTGACTGACTGTTCACCAAGCAAAGAAACCAGGTCTGAAAGAGTCATTGTTATGTTTTCTATTCAAATGGCTGCAAATACATTTTAAAAATGAATCCAACCCTCACTTTTATAAAGACAAATGTTTGACACTGTATGTTTTGTTTTGGGGGGAAGTTGGGATGCTAGTGTCTTGGTGTGTTTGGAGGGAAGTCGGGATGCTAGTGTCTTGTGTTTGGAGGGAAATCGGGGTGCTAGTGTCTTGTGTTTGGAGGGAAGTCGGGGTGCTAGTGTCTTGTGTTTTGGAGGGAAGTCGGGATGCTAGTGTCTTGTGTTTGGAGGGAAGTCGGGATGCTAGTGTTTTGTGTTTGGAGGGAAGTCGGGGTGCTAGTGTCTTGTGTTTTGGAGGGAAGTCGGGATGCTAGTGTCTTGTGTTTGGTGGGAAGTCAGGGTGCTAGTGTCTTGTGTTTGGAGGGAAGTCGGGATGCTAGTGTCTTGTGTTTGGAGGGAAGTCGGGATGCTAGTGTCTTGTGTTTGGAGGGAAGTCGGGATGCTAGTGTCTTGTGTTTGGTGGGAAGTCGGGATGCTAGTGTCTTGTGTTTGGAGGGAAGTCGGGATGCTAGTGTCTTGTGTTTGGAGGGAAGTCGGGATACTAGTGTCTTGGTGTGTTTGGAGGGAAGTCGGGGTGCTAGTGTCTTTGTTGCGACTCTTCTCTTGGTTTGTTTTTGTCACAACCTCTTTGGATACAGCTGTGATTCACTCATTCATCAGACTTGGCTAGCTTTAATGATGTCATGACCTAGATTTTTCTGGGACATATTTATGGTGCAATGGAGTGTAATTTCAGGCGATTTAAGAAGTAAAATTTGTAAAAAAAATAAATAAAAAATGGTCTGTTTTTGAGAGTGATGTCTCATTTTGATAAACTTGTCACTAGATCCCCCCCCCCCCCCCCCCCCCTCACTGCCATATATTTTTCTTAGTTTATTTTAACAGGGGTTTTTATCTTAGTCTTGATCTTTTTCTTTCTGGCATTGAGTGTGATTGGTCCTTGATATTTTGGTGTTTGTTGAAGGACAGTGTAAAGTGTCTGAGATTGCCATTTGAAAATGTGGTTTTGCAGTGATGAGGAACTGAGAGACATACTAGTGTGTGTGTTCTAGTGTTGGTTCTAGAATGTTTTCTCGTGTCGGTTCTAGAATGTGCTGTAGTGTCGGTTCAAGAATGTGCTCTAGAATAGGTTCTAGAATGTGCTCTGGTGTCGGTTCTAGAATATGCTCTAGTGTCGGTTCACTGTGTTCCAATGCGTGAACAGGCGTTTATGATGTGTAGTTGATTTGTCATCATTAAAGACAGACGTGAGAGAAATTCAAAAGAATCACTGTTTGCTAGTTTTTTTCCTGAATGAGTGAGTTTGTACTTACCAGTAATTGTTGGATATTGCTGTGCATCTTTTGTGGAACTCCTACAGTATATGGGTGTTGTTGTTGTTTATTTTAAAAATAGGGTGTGTCTATTCCACAGTAAGTAAGGGGTTTGTTTTGAAAAACGGCTGTTTTGTGTAGAGATGTAGATGGTACAGAGACGGTGTGTTGAGGGGTTGAAGAACCCAGAGGAACAGAATCAGGATCCACCCCCCCCCCCCCCCCCACACACATCACACATGCCATACCTCAAAACCCCCTGATGACACACACATCACACAGACCAATATAAACCTCTGACACACACACACACATCACACACACACAGACCAATATAAACCTCTGACACACACACCAATATAAACCTCTGACACACACACATCACACACACACACACCAATATAAACCTCTGACACACAGACACACACCAATATAAACCTCTGACACACACCACACCAAGCTGATACGTTGATCCCTCATGCCTCTTTTTTATTTATTTTTTCAAACAGGTTTTTTTATTTTATAGTATTCTAAAACACGTTTTTAAAATGTAAATTGTAATCAATGTGAGAGAAGAGAGAAGTTAAATCGATGTAACTCTCCTTATCCGTGTAGTGGCAGCTCTGGGGTTGTACATGGTGCTGTTGTAGGTGTGTGTGTGTGTTCGGCTGAGGTGAGATCTCATCGACTCTGTTCAACCTGTGATCTTTAACAGCCTCCTCCTCCTCCTCCTTTCGTTGAGAAGACACACCTCCCAGACGTGTGTAACCCTCTTCCTCTGTTATTTGAGGGGAAAACATGACAGTCGTCCTCTTAACCTTGACATTCCTGAGTTTCTTTGACAAGTTTTTTATTTTTATTTTTAGTTCTTGCCCGAACGGTTGTGAACTTGTTTTGTTATTTTATTTTAAAGAAAATGTTACATAAAAAAAACCTGGAGAAAAAAAATTCTACGGCCTTTTTTGGTTTTGTGTCTTTCATCTTGTAGTTGTGTTAAATATTGTCTTGAACTGAACTGCATTCAGACACAGCAGCCGTTAAATTCAACTGATTTTTACTGCTTCTACATTCACTTAATAAAGCATGAATAAAACAAACAAACAGTCCAACCAATAACTACACAATTATTTATTGGGTTAAAAATGTTTTAAAAAAAAAATGCATTACACTCATTTGACCAAAACTTTTAATAGGAAACCACAACAAGTCCCAACCCATAGTCATATTCACATCTCCACATGTTGATCCCACCCTGTAGGGAGATCTTCAACGGGCTAGGGAGGCTTCAGCCTGGTCCTTGTCGTACAGCGGAGAGGGGGGGAAGGGTGGAGGGGGGGCAGGGGTGTTCTTGGCAGGTTCTGTCAGTCCCATTCTGCGTCTCATCCATCCATTGGTAGGACTGGCAGACGAGCAGATTCTATAGCCGTTAACTCTGACACCAGTGTTTCAGAGCTGATAGGGGTGGGGGGGATGTTCTTGGCAGGTTCTGTCTGTCCCATTCTGCGTCTCATCCATCCATTGGTAGGACTGGCAGACGAACAGATTCGATTCGTTCCGGTTCCCACGGACCAACCAATCCGGCGCCGAGTCAGGAAGTCCAAGACTGAAGGAAGGGAGCACTGGTCCTTTTCCAACATCTCCAGTTCATCCATTGGCCATGAGAGGGCCGTGGTCTTCACTGGAGCGATTTAGAGAAGGGGCTTGACAGTGCATCGTGTCAGGGTGGGTTATCAAATGTTATGGGATGGTAGGTGGTATAGGGGAGATGTGGAGGATGGTAGGTGGTATAGGGGAGACGTTGAGGGTGGTAGGTGGTATAGGGGAGATGTTGAGGATGGTAGGTGGTATAGGGGAGATGTTGAGGATGGTAGGTGGTATAGGGGAGACGTTGAGGGTGGTAGGTGGTATAGGGGAGACGTTGAGGGTGGTAGGTGGTATAGGGGAGATGTTGAGGATGGTAGGTGGTATAGGGGAGATGTTGAGGATGGTAGGTGGTATAGGGGAGATGTTGAGGATGGTAGGTGGTATAGGGGAGATGTTGAGGGTGGTAGGTTGTATAGGAGAGGCGTCGAGGGTGGTATAGGGGAGACGTTGAGGATGGTAGGTGGTATAGGGGAGATGTTGAGGATGGTAGGTGGTATAGGGGAGATGTTGAGGGTGGTAGGTTGTATAGGAGAGGCGTCGAGGGTGGTATAGGGGAGACGTTGAGGATGGTAGGTGGTATAGGGGAGATGTTGAGGATGGTAGGTGGTATAGGGGAGATGTTGAGGATGGTAGGTGGTATAGGGGAGATGTTGAGGGTGGTAGGTTGTATAGGGGAGGCGTCGAGGGTGGTATAGGGGAGATGTTGAGGATGGTAGGTGGTATAGGGGAGATGTTGAGGATGGTAGGTGGTATAGGGGAGATGTTGAGGGTGGTAGGTTGTATAGGGGAGACGTTGAGGGTGGTAGGCGGTATAGGGGAGATGTTGAGGGTGGTAGGCGGTATAGGGGAGATGTTGGGGATGGTAGGTGGTATAGGGGAGATGTTGAGGATGGTAGGTGGTAGAGGGGAGATGTGGAGGATGGTAGGTGGTATGAGGGGAGACGTCAAGGGTGGTAGGCGGTATAGGGGAGATGTTGAGGATGGTAGGTGGTATAGGGGAGGAGTCGAGGGTGGTATAGGGGAGACGTCGAGGATGGTAGGTGGTATAGGGGAGATGTCGAGGATGGTAGGTGGTATAGGGGAGATGTCGAGGATGGTAGGTGGTATAGGGGAGGAGTCGAGGGTGGTATAGGGGAGATGTCGAGGATGGTAGGTGGTATAGGGGAGATGTCGAGGATGGTAGGTGGTATAGGGGAGACGTCGAGGGTGGTAGGTGGTATAGGGGAGACGTGGAGGATGGTAGGTGGTATAGGGGAGATGTTGAGGATGGTAGGTGGTATAGGGGAGGCGTCAAGGGTGGTATAGGGGAGACGTCGAGGATGGTAGGTGGTATAGGGGAGACGTCGAGGGTGGTAGGTGGTATAGGGGAGACGTGGAGGATGGTAGGTGGTATAGGGGTGACGTGGAGGATGGTAGGTGGTATAGGGGAGATGTGGAGGATGGTAGGTGGTATAGGGGAGATGTGGAGGGTGGTAGGTGGTATAGGGGAGATGTGGAGGGTGGTAGGTGGTATAGGGGAGATGTGGAGGATGGTAGGTGGTATAGGGGAGACGTGGAGGATGGTAGGTGGTATAGGGGAGATGTGGAGGATGGTAGGTGGTATAGGGGAGACGTGGAGGATGGTAGGTGGTATAGGGGAGATGTGGAGGATGGTAGGTGGTATAGGGGAGACGTTGGTAGGCGGTATAGGTGTTGAGGATGGTAGGTGGTATAGGGGAGACGTTGAGGGTGGTAGGCGTAACGAGGGAACCTATTCAGTAGGTAGGGTAGGTGAGGGTTGGAGTAGTGTAAATAAAACTGAATATTTTAAGAGATATTCAATGGGTTATGGAGAGGTGGCTCTGAGGTATAAAGACAGAAAAAGAGAGGTTATGTGTGTTTGATGCCTGAGAGAGAGAACGGTACATCTGGTAAGGAGTGGGATGTGTTAAAAAAAAAAAACATGGCCGATTCAGAAGAGACTGATGTTTCAGCAGTACTGGGACATGGTCAGGAGAGGAAATTAGAGAAGCCTGAGACCTAGAGAGAGGGAAGAGGATAAGGATGGCTAACTGGTATGGACTGGTAGGTAGCAGTCTAATGTGAGGACTGGTAGGTAGCAGTCTAATGTGAGGACTGGTAGGTAGCAGTCTAATGTGAGGACTGGTAGGTAGCAGTCTAATGTGAGGACTGGACTGGTAGGTAGCAGTCTAATGTGAGGACTGGACTGGTAGGTAGCTGTCTAATGTGAGGACTGGTAGGTAGATGTCTAATGTGAGGACTGGTCTGGTAGGTAGCTGTCTAATGTGAGGACTGGACTGGTAGGTAGCAGTCTAATGTGAGGACTGGACTGGTAGGCAGCAGTCTAATGTGAGGACTGGTAGGTAGCAGTCTAATGTGAGGACTGGACTGGTAGGTAGCAGTCTAATGTGAGGACTGGACTGGTAGGTAGCTGTCTAATGTGAGGACTGGTAGGTAGATGTCTAATGTGAGGACTGGATTGGTAGGTAGCTGTCTAATGTGAGGACTGGACTGGTAGGTAGCAGTCTAATGTGACGACTGGACTGGTAGGTAGCAGTCTAATGTGACGACTGGACTGGTAGGTAGCAGTCTAATGTGACGACTGGACTGGTAGGTAGCAGTCTAATGTGAGGACTGGACTGGTAGGTAGCTGTCTAATGTGAGGACTGGTAGGTAGCAGTCTAATGTGAGGACTGGACTGGTAGGTAGCTGTCTAATGTGAGGACTGGTAGGTAGCAGTCTAATGTGAGGACTGGACTGGTAGGTAGCTGTCTAATGTGAGGACTGGTAGGTAGCAGTCTAATGTGAGGACTGGTAGGTAGCAGTCTAATGTGAGGACTGGTAGGTAGCAGTCTAATGTGAGGACTGGTAGGTAGCAGTCTAATGTGAGGACTGGACTGGTAGGTAGCAGTCTAATGTGAGGACTGGTAGGTAGCAGTCTAATGTGAGGACTGGTAGGTAGCAGTCTAATGTGAGGACTGGACTTGTAGGTAGCTGTCTAATGTGAGGACTGGTCTGGTAGGTAGCTGTCTAATGTGAGGACTGGACTTGTAGGTAGCAGTCTAATGTGAGGACTGGACTGGTAGGTAGCTGTCTAATGTGAGGACTGGACTTGTAGGTAGCAGTCTAATGTGAGGACTGGACTGGTAGGTAGCTGTCTAATGTGAGGACTGGACTGGTAAGTAGCAGTCTAATGTGAGGACTGGTAGGTAGCTGTCTAATGTGAGGACTGGACTGGTAGGTAGCAGTCTAATGTGAGGACTGGACTGGTAGGTAGCAGTCTAATGTGAGGACTGGTAGGTAGCTGTCTAATGTGAGGACATAAAGTTCTGCTCTGTTCTTCATGTGGGATGGGTCTCACCTGGGAGGACATCCGGCTGAGAAGACCTGTCTGGCAATCTAGGCATACATGGTCAGCTGGAGCCACTGGACAATGAGGAGAGACATAGAGGGGTAGTATCAGTTAGGACATAGAGGGGTAGTATCAGTCAGGACATAGAGGGGTAGTATCAGTCAGGACATAGAGGGGTAGTATCAGTCAGGACATAGAGGGGTAGTATCAGTCAGGACATAGAGGGGTAGTATCAGTCAGGACATAGAGGGGTAGTATCAGTCAGGACATAGAGGGGTAGTATCAGTCAGGACATAGAGGGGTAGTATCAGTCAGGACATAGAGGGGTAGTATCAGTCAGGACATAGAGGGGTAGTATCAGTTAGGACATAGAGGAGAGACATAGAGCGGTAGTATCAGTCAGGACATAGAGGAGAGACAGAGAGGGGTAGTATCTGTTATGACATAAAGGAGAGACAGAGAGGGGTAGTATCTGTTATGACATAGAGGGGTAGTATCAGTCAGGACATAGAGGGGTAGTATCAGTCAGGACATAGAGGGGTAGTATCAGTCAGGACATAGAGGGGTAGTATCAGTCAGGACATAGAGGTTTATTATCAATCAGGACATAGAGGGGTAGTATCAGTCAGGACATAGAGGGGTAGTATCAGTCAGGACATATAGGGGTAGTATCAGTCAGGACATAGAGGAGAGACATAGAGGGGTAGTATCAGTCAGGACATAGAGGGGTAGTATCAGTCAGGACATAGAGGGGTAGTATCAGTCAGGACATAGAGGGGTAGTATCAGTTAGGACATAGAGGAGAGACACAGAGGGTTATTATCAATCAGGACATAGAGGGGTAGTATCAGTCAGGACATAGAGGGGTAGTATCAGTTAGGACATAGAGGAGAGACATAGAGGGGTAGTATCAGTCAGGACATAGAGGGGTAGTATCAGTCAGGACATAGAGGGGTACTATCAGTCAGGACATAGAGGGGTAGTATCAGTCAGGACATAGAGGAGAGACAGAGAGGGGTAGTATCTGTTATGACAGAGGAGAGACAGAGGGGTAGTATCAGTCAGGACATAGAGGGGTAGTATCAGTCAGGACATAGAGGGGTAGTATCAGTCAGGACATAGAGGGGTAGTATCAGTCAGGACATAGAGGGGTAGTATCAATCAGGACATAGAGGGGTAGTATCAGTCAGGACATAGAGGGGTAGTATCAGTTAGGACATAGAGGAGAGACATAGAGGGGTAGTATCAGTCAGGACATAGAGGGGTAGTATCAGTCAGGACATAGAGGGGTAGTATCAGTCAGTACATAGAGGGGTAGTATCAGTCAGGACATAGAGGGGTAGTATCAGTTAGGACATAGAGGAGAGACATAGAGGGTTATTATCAATCAGGACATAGAGGGGTAGTATCAGTTAGGACATATAGGGGGGGTAGTATCAGTCAGGACATAGAGGGGTAGTATCAGTCAGGACATAGAGGGTTGTTATCAATCAGGACATAGAGGGGTAGTATCAGTTAGGACATAGAGGAGAGACAGAGGGTTATTATCAATCAGGACATAGAGGGGTAGTATCAGTTAGGACATATAGGGGTAGTATCTGTTAGCGTGCTGACACACGTCTTCTGTCAACACAGCCCCTAAGGCGTGGTAGTAACATCATGTCATTCATCATCAGACTGTGTATCATTAGCATTAGCAGCTTACCTCCAAGACACTAAGTCTGATCATACCATCCTGATCAACAGCCTGGAACGCCCCTGTAAACAAAAACCCCATTTCATCAATCAATCAATAAAACATGAACATGACCAGACAGAATACTAAGGTGAAGAGCGTGTGGGACTTACTGAACATGGCTTCGAGCCGGACCAGACAGAATACTAAGATGAAGAGCGTGCGTGCGACTTACTGAACATGGCTTCTAGCCGGACCAGACAGAATACTAAGGTGAAGAGCGTGCGTGCGACTTACTGAACATGGCTTCTAGCCGGACCAGACAGAATACTAAGGTGAAGAGCGTGCGTGCGACTTACTGAACATGGCTTCCAGAATACTAAGGTGAAGAGCGTGCGTGCGACTTACTGAACATGGCTTCTAGCCGGACCAGACAGAATACTAAGGTGAAGAGCGTGCGTGCGACTTACTGAACATGGCTTCTAGCCGGACCAGACAGAATACTAAGGTGAAGAGCGTGCGTGCGACTTACTGAACATGGCTTCGAGCCGGACCAGACAGCTGATGAAGCTGTCAAAGTCAATGTTCATACCCTCGTTGGCGTAACGCATGGTGATGATGTCATACAGCTGGTTGTTGAGACGGAAGCCTGAACGGGACACAAGGACACAATAACTGAGTGGTGACAAGACTGTAAAATATATTGGATGTGGAGTGGATGGAGTCCGTTATCAGGCGGCCATTTAACGATAATTCTAGGGTCTGGATACATTTACTCTTGACTTTTAAATGACCTCTAACAATGTCACAGATGTTCTTGAACACTTTTCTTACCTCGTCCCTCGGACTTGAATTCCTGGCTCATAGACCCTGGTAACATTGCGCAACAAAGTGGGACTTTGGGTGTGGTTAAAATAGAGGCTGGAGAGCGCTATATATGCTGAGTTTAATTCACTGAAAACAAACTTTAGTGATACCAAAAAAAAAAAACGATTTTGTCCAAGAAATGCGGCTAAATATCATGTGGCTGTGCTTGGTACTGATTTCTATGTGTTTGGGTTGCAAGTAAAGGACAATTGGGAACTCGCTCTACTTGTCGACTAGTTGAACTCCGAATGCTCTTATCTTTCCCTTTAACAGAAGGGTCGATGGCTCTCAGAGCTTTTACTTTTTTGGTTTCATAAGCTAGCTCAAGCATTTTAGCTACGGGTAGGCAGCCTTACTTCCTCACATGGGCAACAATGAACGACCTAAGTTTAGCTAGCTAGTTAACGTGAGCCTACCGGGCTACATATTGAACTTCGATCGTCTCAGGCCAGTGGCACAATATATAAATGTATGGTTAGATCAGACTCGCTGTCGTAATCATTGGCGACGATTTAAGTCAAAATCACAAATCCAAATCCCCGTTTCCATGCATGGTTTAGGAAAGGGCCGATTTAGCAAGCTAACTACTGCAGGACAACAACGCCAGCAGACCAAAAACAGACGTTTTTCTGACAATGATAACGTTTTGCTCCGGGCGTGATTTGATTGGTGTGAAGCCAAATCCAAACTGGCCTCCCTTGGGGGTGTTTTGCTGCGCCAGGACAACCCACAGTTGAGCTCAGCTCAATGCTGATTGGCTAATTATTATTTTATTTTTTTTATCAAGGGAGGTCAAATGCTTGCTGGCATCAATCAATCAAATTCTACAGAAGCAACATGTCATACTCTTTCATTCCAGACAGCATCCGTTACATGGTCTACACATACTGAGACAGCATCAGTTACATGGTCTACACATACTGAGACAGCATCAGTTACATGGTCTACACATACTGAGACAGCATCAGTTACATGGTCTACACATACTGAGACAGCATCAGTTACATGGTCTACACATACTGAGACAGCATCAGATACATGGTCTACACATACTGAGACAGAGAGGTGCTGTTTCACTGTCCAGACAGCATCAGAGAGGTGCTGTTTCACTGTCCAGACAGCATCAGATACATGGTCTACACATACTGAGACAGAGAGGTGCTGTTTCACTGTCCAGACAGCATCAGATACATGGTCTACACATACTGAGACAGAGAGATGCTGTTTCACTGTCCAGACAGAATCAGATACATGGTCTACACATACTGAGACAGAGGGGTGCTGTTTCACTGTCCAGACAGCATCAGAGAGGTGCTGTTTCACTGTCCAGACAGCATCAGATACATGGTCTACACATACTGAGACAGAGAGATGCTGTTTCACTGTCCAGACAGCATCAGATACATGGTCTACACATACTGAGACAGAGAGGTGCTGTTTCACTGTCCAGACAGCATCAGTTACATGGTCTACACATACTGAGACAGAGGGGTGTTGTTTCACTGCCCAGACAGCATCAGATACATGGTCTACACATACTGAGACAGCATCAGATACATGGTCTCCACATACTGAGACAGAGAGGTGCTGTTTCACTGTCCAGACAGCATCAGTTACATGGTCTACACATACTGAGACAGCAGGATACATGGTGTGCTGTTTCACTGTCCAGACAGCATCAGATACATGGTCTACAGACATATTTTCTGAGACAGCATCAGATACATGGTCTACACATACTGAGACAGAGGGGTGCTGTTTCACTGTCCAGACAGCATCATAGAGGTGCTGTTTCACTGTCCAGACAGCATCAGATACATGGTCTACACATACTGAGACAGAGGGGTGCTGTTTCACTGTCCAGACAGCATCAGATGCTGTTTCACTGTCCATCAGAAACATGGTCTACACATACAGACATACTGTCCAGACAGCATCAGAAACATGGTCTACACATACTGCATTTTCACTGTCCAGACAGCTGGTCTACAAACAGCAGAGAGGTGCTGTTTCACTGTCCAGACAGCATCAGATACATGGTCTACACATACTGAGACAGAGAGGTGCATTTTCACTGTCCAGACAGCTGTCCAAACAGCATCAGATACATGGTCTACACATACTGACTGACACAGAGGGGTGCTGTTTCCCTCGCTCGGATGATTTCTCTGGTGAGATTCAGCGACTTGCGAAATTGATTGAACATTAAAAAAAAAAATAAAAACAGAGACGAAAGTTAAATTTATTTTATAATTTTAATGTTTTTATTGGTCAAATGTTTGGATAAGCCTGGCTTCCCTTGGCTTCCCATGGCTTCCCCTGGCTTCCCTTGGCTTCCCTTATAAATACACGCCACTGGTTCGGGCATATCAAGTTATGTGAGACCAGTTAGATGGCTGCTACTTTTCAGACTACGTTTCTATTCAGGGTGACTGAACTGAGCCAAACAGCATTGTGTCGACTTGGCTGCCCGAGCCATGGATAACATTTTTAAAAGCCCAGCAACAACATATAATGTTAGCAAAATAGCTAACTAGCTAATGTTAGCATGCTAGCTACCTAAACTGACAGCTGTCAGTTCCCTATTTGTTGATGTTTGTCCACTCACAACGTTCCATCCCCCTAATCTCGTGAATATGTACGAGTAGCTTGCGTCATTCTTCGGAGGTGGAAGTGAAATAAGCATTTCCGCTCTTGGGCAGGAATTACGTGGAAATAGGGTCTGCATTGATCTCTGGTGGGTGCCTTTTTTAAATCACTTGTGCCTCTCGCTCTTTAAACTATGTAGGGCGGAGGTTCTAAGGCTGGTGATGGACTGAGAGATGAGCCAATTAAAACCGGGTGGCAAGTCCCGTTGTGAGGCGTTGAGAAAACCAGACATCTCGACAGAGAGAGCCCGGCTGGTGGTCGAGACTAACAGTTTTCTTCCTTCTAGAAGTATCTACCGTAACATCACCTCGATGCTCTGGATCCTTTCCAGACAGAGGACCCTTTTTATTATACAGTTCATTCGGAAAGTATTCAGACCCCTATTTTCACATGATGTTACGTTACAGACTTATTCTAAAAATTGCGAAAACAGGTTTTTAGACATTTTTGCAAATGTATTAAAAAAAAAAAAAAATATATATATATATATATATATATATATATATATATATATATATATATATATATATATATATATATATATATATACTTACATAATAAGTATTCAAACCTTTTGCTAACGAGACTTGAAATTGAACTCGGGTGTATCCTGTCTACATTGATCATCCTTTATGTTTCTACAACTTGATTGGAGGCCACCTGTGGTAAATTCATTTGATTGGACATGATTTGGAAAGGCACACACCTGTCTATATAAGATCCCACAGTTGACAGTGCATGTCAGAGCAAAAACCAAGCCACGAGGTTGAAGGAATTGTCCTTAGAGCTCCGAAACAGGATTGTGCCAAGCTACAGATCTGGGGAAGGGTACCAAAACATTTCTGCTGCATTGAAGGTCCCCAAGAACACAGTGATCTCCATTATTCTTAAATGGAAGAAATTTGGAACCACCAAGACTCTTCCTAGCTCTGGCCACCCAGCCAAACTGAGCAATCAGGGGAGAACGGCCTTTGTCAGGGAGGTGACCAAGAACCTGATGGGCACTCTGACAGAGCTCCAGAGTTCCTCTGTGGAGATGGGAGAACATTCCAGAAGGACAACCAGCTCTGCAGCACCACCAATCAGGCCTTCATGGTAGATTGGCCAGACGGAAGCCACTCCTCAGTAAAAGGCACATGACACGTCTGAAGGAAACCTGGCACCATCCCTACGGTGAAGCATGGTGCTGGCAGCATCATGCTGTGGGGATCCTAGTCAGGATTGAGGGAAAGATGAACGAAGCAAAGTACAGAGAGATCCTTGATGAAAACCTGCTCCAGAGCGCCCAGGACCTCAGACTGTGGTGAAAGTTCACCTTCCAAATACAGGTGTGCCAAGCTTGTAGGGTCATACCCAAAAAGACTTGAGGATGTAATCGCTGCCAAAGGTGCTTCAACGATGAACTGAGTAAAGGTTCTGAACACTTATGTAAATGTGATATCTTATTTTTTATTCATTTGCGAAAATGTCTAAAAACCTGTTTGCTTCGTCATTATAGGGTATTGTGATGTCATTATGGGGTATTGTGATGTCATTATGGGGTATTGTGTGTAGATTGATGAGGGGGGAAAAAACGAATCGATTTTAGAATAAGGCTGTAACGTAACAAAGTGTGAAAAATGTGGAGGGGTCTGAATACCTTCCGAATACACTGTATATCTACTGTAGTACTCAAGGTTAAGAACTTAACTTCATTGCTGAGAGTGTTCTGGAACGTAAAGGGTATAAATCACCATATGAAGATAAATAAAAATGATATCCTTCCTGGAAAGGAGAGGGCGGTTATTTGCTTTCTATAGGGCTGGGGTGGAAAAAATACCCAACTGTCATACTTGAGTAAAAGTAAACAGGAAATTATTCAAATAAAAGTTAAAAATGTACTACTCGAGTAAAAGTCTAAATGTATTTTGTTTTAAATATACTTAACTATCAAAAGTAAATTGAATTGCTAAAATATACTTAAGTAGTACAAGTGTAAGCATTTGTGTTTAGTGAGTCTGCCAGATCAGAGGCAGTAGGGATGACCAGGGATGTTCTCTTGATAAGTGTGTGAATTGGATAATTTTCCTGTCCTGGTTAGCATTTTTATTTTAAAAATGTCACCTTTATTTATCCAGGTAGGCCAGTTGAGAACAAGTTCTCATTCACAACTGCGACACAAACAACACAGAGTTACACATGGAATAAACAAACATACAGTCAAGAGTACAATAGAAAAAAGTATATATACAGTGTGTGAAAATTCAAAATGTAACGAGTACTTTTGGGTGTCAGGGAAAATGTATGGAGTAAAAAGTACATTATTTTCTTTAGTAATGTAGTGAAGTAAAAGTTGTCATAAATAGTAAAGTACAGATAACCCCCAAAAAACACCTAAGTAAAAATACTTGAAAGTACTACTTAAATACTTTACATCACTGCTATAGGGGACATGTCTTTCCATCTTGTTGTAGATGCCGAAACAGGGATACGAGCTGTTCTATTCTATTGCATCTGGTAACTAACCTGCATCGTTGATGGCATTTCTCATCTCGTAGCTGTTGATCATACCAGCCTGGTCCGAGCTGTAGTGTCTAAAGATCCCCTGAGAAACAGAGCATTTATTAAATCTACTAATCTGACCCTATTTACAGTGTCATTTGGAGAGGAGATAAACCCTGTATTCTGAAGAAGAAGAAGAAGATGATGAAGAAGAGCATTCTCACCTGCCACTGTTTGATCTTGTTCCAGAGATGTCTGAACTCCTGCAGGCTGAGTCTGCCAGTCCCGTCCATCTAGACATTAGCTTTAGTTAAGACCACAGTGACGGACGTCAACATGGAACACTTTACAATCACTTCCTGTTCAACGAAGTCACTTCCTGGTTGTTACATTAGTAACCTCCATGACCTCGGTAACACCCATGACCCATGACCCCGGTAACACCCATGACCTCGGGCACGTGCTACTGAGAACTACTGCAGTAAAAGGTGAACTTGGCCCTGATGTTTGTCCACCGTAGGCCCTGTCTGTGATACCAACCGGCTGTGCTCTCTCTAGATAATTCAGACCTCTCATGGGGACCCACAACTGCTGCTTGTTCTACATGTATTGTATCTGACAACACAACCTGACCCGTGGGGACCCACAACTGCTGCTTGTTCTACATGTATTGTATCTGACAAAACAACCTGACCCGGGCGGGTCTCTATCTACAGACAACACAACCTGACCCGGGTCTGACAACACAACCTGACCCAGACAGGTCTCTATCTACAGACAACACAACCTGACCCGGGTCTGACAACACAACCTGACCCAGACAGGTCTCTATCTACAGACAACACAACCTGACCCGGTCTGACAACACAACCTGACCCGGACGGGTCTCTATCTACAGACAACACAACCTGACCCGGGTCTGACAACACAACCTGACCCGGACGGGTCTCTATCTACAGACAACACAACCTGACCCGAGTCTGACAACACAACCTGACCCGGGCGGGTCTCTATCTACAGACAACACAACCTGACCCGGACGGGTCTCTATCTACAGACACCACAACCTGACCTGGGAGGGTCTCTATCTACAGACAACACAACCTGACCTGGGAGGGTCTCTATCTACAGACAACACAACCTGACCTGGGTCTGACAACACAACCTGTCCCGGACGGGTCTCTATCTACAGACAACACAACCTGACCCGGACGGGTCTCTGTCTACAGACAACACAACCTGACCCGGATGGATCTCTATCTACAGACAACACAACCTGACCCGGGCGGGTCTGACAACACCACAACCTGACCCGGAGGGTCTCTATCTACAGACAACACAACCTGACCCGGGTCTGACAACACAACCTGACCCGGGTCTCTATCTACAGACAACACAACCTGACCCGGGAGGGTCTCTATCTACAGACAACACAACCTGACCCGGGTCTGACAACACAACCTGACCCGGGCGGGTCTCTATCTACAGACACCACAACCTGACCCAGGCGGGTCTCTATCTACAGACACCACAACCTGACCCGGGCGGGTCTTTGTCTACAGACAACACAACCTGACCCAGGCGGGTCTCTCTCTACAGACACCACAACCTGACCCAGGCGGGTCTCTATCTACAGACAACACAACCTGACCCGGACGGGTCTCTATCTACAGACAACACAACCTGACCCGGGTCTGACAACACAACCTGACCCGGACGGGTCTCTATCTACAGACAACACAACCTGACCCGAGTCTGACAACACAACCTGACCCGGGTCTGACAACACAACCTGACCCAGACAGGTCTCTATCTACAGACAACACAACCTGACCCGGTCTGACAACACAACCTGACCCGGACGGGTCTCTATCTACAGACAACACAACCTGACCCGGGTCTGACAACACAACCTGACCCGGACGGGTCTCTATCTACAGACAACACAACCTGACCCGAGTCTGACAACACAACCTGACCCGGGCGGGTCTCTATCTACAGACAACACAACCTGACCCAGGCGGGTCTCTATCTACAGACACCACAACCTGACCTGGGAGGGTCTCTATCTACAGACAACACAACCTGACCTGGGTCTGACAACACAACCTGACCCGGACGGGTCTCTGTCTACAGACAACACAACCTGACCCGGGCGGGTCTGACAACACAACCTGACCCGGCGGGTCTCTATCTACAGACAACACAACCTGACCCGGGAGGGTCTCTATCTACAGACAACACAACCTGACCCGGGTCTGACAACACAACCTGACCCGGATGGGTCTCTATCTACAGACAACACAACCTGACCCGGGCGGGTCTGACAACACCACAACCTGACCCGGGAGGGTCTCTATCTACAGACAACACAACCTGACCCGGGTCTGACAACACAACCTGACCCGGACGGGTCTCTATCTACAGACAACACAACCTGACCCGGGAGGGTCTCTATCTACAGACAACACAACCTGACCCGGGTCTGACAACACAACCTGACCCGGGCGGGTCTCTATCTACAGACACCACAACCTGACCCAGGCGGGTCTCTATCTACAGACAACACAACCTGACCCGGACGGGTCTCTATCTACAGACAACACAACCTGACCCAGGCGGGTCTCTCTCTACAGACACCACAACCTGACCCAGGCGTGTCTCTATCCTTTATTTAACCAGGCAACACAACCTGACGGCCGGACAGTGGGTCTAACTGCCTGTTCACAGAACAACACAACCTGACCCAGAACGCTCTAACCACTAGGCTACCCTGCCGCCTCTACAGACACCACAACCTGACCCGGGCAGGTCTCTCTCTA
This sequence comes from Oncorhynchus clarkii lewisi, assembly GCF_045791955.1. NCBI lineage: Eukaryota > Metazoa > Chordata > Actinopteri > Salmoniformes > Salmonidae > Oncorhynchus > Oncorhynchus clarkii. The sequence continues at coordinate 44,137,717 of NC_092171.1, read as the reverse complement.
CAGACACCACAGATACAGAGGATACGTCCACGAGTGCAATCATGCTCCTGCAGCACTCCAGGCTAAAACCCTCTGTGTTCAGGTCCTTATCTGTGGAAGAGTGAGATAGAGATACTGTAACTAATCAACCAATCACTAACAAACCCTAACTCAGTTGAATCAGGTGTCAGTGCAGGGCTAATCTGTTATTGGCAGACTACGCAAACATAAATGGGGCCTTGTTGAAGCCCTTCTCTAGTGATGCAGACGATGACTGTAATGTGAAGTTTTAGGATGTTTCTTAATATGCATGCGAATTGGAGCACACAACGGTCGGGGTACGAGTCCAGATCAAAGTATTCCGAATTGGAGCACACAACGGTCGGGGTACGAGTCCAGATCAAAGTATTCCGAAATGGAGCACACAACGGTCGGGGTACGAGCCGAAACGGAGCACGGAGGGCCCTTCTCAGATGCGTACTTGGTTTGCATACATTGACGCAATCTTCGACTGAAATATTCCCAGGATTGTTGACATAATGTAATGGAACCACATAAAAAAAAAAAACGAAACATTTCCTGAAAAAATAAATGGCGACTGGTTTTGAGCTGAAGCGAAAGAAAGTTAAAACTCTAACTTCAGAATGAAAAGTTGTCCATTCACATTAATAAATTGCATACAACGATAGTTTATCTTTAATACGTTAATAAATACATAATGTTTAGCTGCCTACAATACCAACTGTAGTGTCGTAGATCGCTGGCTAACTGACGAAGAATTGATAGCTAGCTAGCTACCCACAAAAAATCTTAAGCTAATTTTGGCCATCTACCTTGCATAATAACATTAGTTTTTAGTTTTGGGTCCTTTTTTTTACATGTAAAACTAGCTGGATTTATACGATTCACATATAGCTTGCTGATAATTATGAAGTAAAACTTTAGGTATATCTTGTTTTGTCTGTTTTGGTCAAAGGTAACGTTAATGCATTATAACGTTAGCACAGAGTGCTTCTCAAATGTGACATTTTATCCGTTTTCCACACTATCGTCCTCACAAGAATGTACTCAGGAGAACCTCCTAGGAGAATGTACTCAAGAGAACCTCCTCGGAGAACGTACTCAGGAGAACCTCCTTGGAGAACGTACTCAAGAGAACCTCCTCGGAGAACGTCCTCGAAGAACGTACTCAAGAGAACGGACTCAGGAGAACCTCCTCGGAGAACGGACTCAAGAGATCCTCCTCGGAGAACGTACTCAAGAGACCTGACTCAGGAGAACCTCCTCGGAGAACGGACTCAAGAGATCCTCCTCGAAGAACCTCCTCGAAGAACGTACTCAAGAGAACCTCCTCGGAGAACGAACTCGGAGCATAAGCGTGTGGAGTACGGTTGTATGCATATTGAGAAACACGCTTAGTCTTACGTTTGGAGACAACCCTGTTGAGGACATTCTTCAGCTCGTTGGCGGTAACTTCCATTTCCTGTGAGAGAGGAGAAAGCGGGAGAAGGACATATGGACTCACCTGAGTGTGTATCTGGACACTTCTAACATTTTAAAAATGAACATTGTTAATGTTTCAATGCCAGTAGTTATTTGTGTTTATCTTTTGATGTCTGAAAGCCTCCTCACCTGATACATAGAACCTCATCAAATTCATTTGTTAACCAGATCTGAGTTCAAATAGTTTTTTTAAACATTTTTGTTAATACTTAAATCATTTGATTGAGCCATTCATTTCACCTACAGGACAGGTATACAGGAGGCCTGACAACAGGAGGCCTGACACCAGGCAAGCTCAGTCAAATGTTGAACCCAGGTCTGATGACAACAGGACAGGTATACAGGAGGCCTGACAACAGCAGGACAGGTATACAGAAGGCCTGACAACAGTAACAGGACAGGTATACAGGAGGCCTGACAACAGGAGGCCTGACAACAACAGGACAGGTATACAGGAGGCCTGACAACAGGAGGCCTGACAACAACAGGACAGGTATACAGGAGGCCTGACAACAGGAGGCCTGACAACAACAGGACAGGTATACAGGAGGCCTGACAACAGTAACAGGACAGGTATACAGGTGGCCTGACAACAACAGTAACAGGACAGGTATACAGGAGGCCTGACAACAACAGTAACAGCACAGGTATACAGGAGGCCTGACAACAACAGTAACAGGACCGGTATACAAGAGGCCTGACAACAACAGGACAGGAGGCCTGACAACAACAGGACAGGTATACAGGAGGCCTGACAACTACAGGACAGGTATACAGGAGGCCTGAAAACAACAGTAACAGGACAGGTATACAGGAGGCCTGACAACAGTAACAGGACAGGTATACAGGAGGCCTGACAACAACAGTAACAGGACAGGTATACAGGAGGCCTGACAACAACAGGACAGGTATACAGGAGGCCTGACAACAGTAACAGGACAGGTATACAGGAGGCCTGACAACAACAGGACAGGTATACAGGAGGCCTGACAACAACAGGACAGGTATACAGGAGGCCTGACAACAACAGGACAGATATATAGGAGGCCTGACAACAACAGGACAGATATATAGGAGGCCTGACAACAACAGGACAGATATATAGGAGGCCTGAGGACAGATATATAGGAGGCCTGACAACAACAGGACAGTTATACAGGAGGCCTGACAACAACAGGACAGTTATACAGGAGGCCTGACAACAACAGTAACAGGACAGGTATACAGTAACATGACAGATATACAGCAGGTCTGATAACAACAGTAACATGACAGATATACAGCAGGTCTGATAACAGTAACATGACAGATATACAGCAGGTCTGATAACAGTAACATGACATATATACAGGAGGTGTAATACAGTAACATGACAGATATACAGTAACATGACAGATATACAGGAGGTGTATTTCAGTAACATGACAGATATACAGGAGGTGTGATACAGTAACATGACAGATATACAGGAGGTGTAATACAGTAACATGACAGATATACAGTAACATGACAGATATACAGGAGGTGTAATACAGTAACATGACAGATATACAGGAGGTGTAATACAGTAACATGACAGATATACAGGAGGTGTAATACAGTAACATGACAGATATACAGCAGGTCTGATAACAACAGTAACATGACAGATATACAGTAACATGACAGATATACAGGAGGTGTAATACAATATAATAACCCAGGCAGGATTCAATCTGATCGAGGGGTTTTAGACCATGCAGCTTTTAAAGGGAATGTTCCCGTGTTGTGAAGAGAGATAGAGAAAGGTAACCGCTGCATATGTCGGCTCAATCTGAAAATTACCTTTAAATGTCAAGCGCGCTATAACACGGATCTGACGCAGATCGGATTGAATCCGGCACTAAATTGGGAGCACATTGGTTGACCACCCACCCCAGCACTATACTCACACTCCCCCAAGCGCTCACTGACCTCCCTGGCCTCCCTGGCCTCTCTCCCTGGCCCCCCTGGCCTCTCTCCCTGGCCTCCCTGTACTCACCGTACTCACATCCCCGGCTATCTGCTGAAAGAGGCTGCGGAACTGCTGGTCCTCTTCACTCTCCTCCCCCGCATTGGCTGGGGCCGGCTGAGAAGGAGAAGACGACACAGAGGAGAGAGAGAGAGAGGGAGGGGGAGACGGAGAGAAAGAGATAATGGGAGGGGGAGACGGGGAGAAAGAGATACAGAGATGGGGAGGGGGAGAGGGGGGGAGAGAGAGATAATGGGAGGGGGAGATGGGGAGAAAGAGATACAGAGATGAGGAGGGGGAGAGGGGGGAGAGAGAGATAATGGGAGGGGGAGAGGGGGAGACGGGGAGAAAGAGATACAGAGATGGGGAGGGGGAGAGGGGGGGAGAGAGAGATAATGGGAGAGGGGGAGACAGGGAGAAAGAGATACAGAGATGGGGAGGGGGAGAGGGGGGGAGAGAGATATAATGGGAGGGGGAGATGGGGAGAAAGAGATACAGAGATGAGGAGGGGGAGAGGGGGGAGGGGGAGAGAGAGAGATAATGGGAGGGGGAGAGGGGGAGAGGGGGAGACGGGGAGAAAGAGATACAGAGATGGGGAGGGGGAGAGGGGGAGGGGGAGAGAGATATAATGGGAGGGGGAGATGGGGAGAAAGAGATACAGAGATGAGGAGGGGGAGAGGGGGGGAGAGAGAGAGATAATGGGAGGGGGAGAGGGGGAGACGGGGAGAAAGAGATACAGAGATGGGGAGGGGGAGAGGGGGGGGATATAATGGGAGGGGGAGAGAGAGATAATGGGAGGGGGAGAGGGGGAGACAGGGAGAAAGAGATACAGAGATGGGGAGGGGGAGAGGGGGGAGAGAGATATAATGGGAGGGGGAGACGGGGAGAAAGAGGTAATGGGAGGGGGAGAGGGGGAGACGGGGAGAAAAAGGTAATGGGAGGGGGAGAGAGGGGGAGGGGGGAGAAAGATATGGGGAGGGTGAGAGGGGGAGACGGGGAGAAAGAGATACAGAGATGGGGAGGGGGAAAGGGGGGAGAAGAGATAATGGGAGGGGGAGAGATAGAATGTCTGAGAGGCAAATACGAACAGCCAATATCACTTCTGAATAGTGATGTAAAAATGTTAACACAAAAAAATAAATACTGTCCTTTTCATTTAATATAGGCCTGTTTCAGGGCTGACGTAAACATCCAAGCTACCATCTTATTGTCATCTCTCACTGATCCAAGACAAGGGCTCACTGATGGTGATGGTGAGCCAAAAGAGACGAGCCAAGACTGACCGAAACAGGAAGTTGGACTGTGGTCTGTGAGACAGAGGAATACATCTCATACCGTCCCTAGGAGGGGTGCGTCACCTGAGTGGGTTGAGTCACTGATGTGATCTTCCTGTCTGGGTTGGCGCCCCCACCCTTGGGTTGTGCCGTGGCGGAGATCTTTGTGGGCTATACTCAGCCTTGTCTCAGGATGGTAAGTTGGTGGTTGAAGATATCCCTCTAGTGGTGTGGGGGCTGTGCTTTGGCAAAGTGGGTGGGGTTATATCCTTCCTGTTTGGTCCTGTCCGGGGGTGTCCTCGGATGGGGCCACAGTGTCTCCTGACCCCTCCTGTCTCAGCCTCCAGTATTTATGCTGCAGTAGTTTATGTGTCGGGGGGCTAGGGTCAGTTTGTTATATCTGGAGTACTTCTCCTGTCCTATTCGGTGTCCTGTGTGAATTTAAGTATGCTCTCTCTAATTCTCTCTTTCTCTCTTTCTTTCTCTCTCTCGGAGGACCTGAGCCCTAGGACCATGCCTCAGGACTACCTGGCATGATGACTCCTTGCTGTCCTCAGTCCACCTGGCCGTGCTGCTGCTCCAGTTTCAACTGTTCTGCCTTATTATTATTGGACCATGCTGGTCATTTATGAACATTTGAACATCTTGGCCATGTTCTGTTATAATTTCCACCCGGCACAGCCAGAAGAGGACTGGCCACCCCACATAGCCTGGTTCCTCTCTAGGTTTCTTCCTAGGTTTTGGCCTTTCTAGGGAGTTTTTCCTAGCCACCGTGCTTCTACACCTGCATTGCTTGCTGTTTGGGGTTTTAGGCTGGGTTTCTGTACAGCACTTTCAGATATCAGCTGATGTACGAAGGGCTATATAAAATACATTTGATTTGATTTGATGACGTTGACAGAATAAAGAACCCGAGAACTTTACTCACCACTGTATGGTCAGCCTCGATCCTGTTCTCTATCTCCCTGAGTAGAAACCAACAAACCGCAGTCACCATTGTGACACTAGCAGGACTTTAAACATCTCATTGGACCAGAAAGCCTCACACATTTCCTGGCAAAGAGCCAAACACTCTACAACATCCTGACTGAACATTTCCTCACATTTACAAAGTTGTCTATGGGTATTCCTACGTGTCTATATATCTCTGAATATTGTTCCTAACTGTACTAAGCAACATCAATAATATTGCAGCTATAATGTTCTCTGTACATTCTAAAGGATTATGGTTCCATACCCAATAGCATTGAGTTGAATGACAATATTGTACAACACACTCTTACCGCCTTGCACCGAGCTGTGAACAAAATGTCAGACACATTTACCACGTGTTATAATATATATATATTATTTTATCAGTGTCTTGTTATTTTTCCTCTTCTTCTTGAGAACTTGTTTTATTTTAATAAACTTCTAATATAGGTCTTATTGACCATATTCTTCTGAAGGCCAATATTTAAGACCAAGGACTCTTGTGGGCAATTTTCTGCCTTTTCTCGGCCTCTTAGGTTCAGTCCATGTTTGTTGGTCATGTCTACTCTGTAGGAGACGTTGGGTCCAGACCTGGTCTACTCTGTAGGAGCGTTGGTTCCAGACCTGGTCTACTCTGTAGGAGACGTTGGGTCCAGACCTGGTCTACTCTGTAGGAGACGTTGGGTCCAGACCTGGTCTACTCTGTAGGAGCGTTGGTTCCAGACCTGGTCTACTCTGTAGGAGCGTTGGGGCCGGACCTGGTCTACCCTGTGGGAGCGTTGGGTCCAGTCCTGGTCTACTCTGTAGGAGTGTTGGGTCCAGACCTTGTCTACTCTGTAGGAGCGTTGGGTCCAGACCTGGTCTACTCTGTAGGAGCGTTGGGTCCAGACCTTGTCTACTCTGTGGGAGCGTTGGGGCCGGACCTGGTCTACCCTGTGGGAGCGTTGGGTCCAGTCCTGGTCTACTCTGTAGGAGTGTTGGGTCCAGACCTGGTCTACTCTGTAGGAGCGTTGGGTCCAGACCTTGTCTACTCTGTGGGAGCGTTGGGTCCGGACCTGGTCTACTCTGTAGGAGCGTTGGGTCCAGACCTGGTCTACTCTGTAGGAGCGTTGGGTCCAGACCTGGTCTACTCTGTAGGAGCGTTGGGGCCAGACCTGGTCTACTCTATAGGAGCGTTGGGTCCAGACCTGGTCTACTCTGTGGGAGCGTTGGGGCCGGACCTGGTCTACCCTGTGGGAGCGTTGGGTCCAGTCCTGGTCTACTCTGTAGGAGTGTTGGGTCCAGACCTTGTCTACTCTGTAGGAGCGTTGGGTCCAGACCTGGTCTACTCTGTAGGAGCGTTGGGTCCAGACCTTGTCTACTCTGTGGGAGCGTTGGGTCCAGACCTGGTCTACTCTGTAGGAGCGTTGGGTCCAGACCTGGTCTACTCTGTAGGAGCGTTGGGTCCAGACCTGGTCTACTCTGTAGGAGCGTTGGGTCCAGACCTGGTCTACTCTGTAGGAGCGTTGGGTCCAGACCTGTCTACCCTATAGGAGTGTTGGTTCCAGACCTGGCCTACTCTATAGGAGCGTTGATTCCAGACCTGTCTACTCCGTAATAGCGTTGGGTCCAGACCTTGTCTACTCTGTAATAGTGTTGGGTCCAGACTTGGTTTACTCTGTTGGAGTGTTGGGTCCAGACCTGGTCTACTCTGTGGGAGCGTTGGGTCCAGACCTGGTCTACTCTGTTGGAGTGTTGGGTCCAGACCTGGTATACAACTTGATTATATAACCTAAAATCTGACACATACTCTGTCCATGTTTCTTTAAAACAAATAGATGAAAACAGTGACTCCCACTGAGATTAAATAAAAGCCAGGCTTTGTTATGTCAAAACTGTTATGGGCGGTTTCCAGACACAGACTAAAAAACATTTTCAATGGAGATTCTCTTAAGATCTTGCTTCATCTATGTCCAGGAAACCGGCCCATAATCAAGTTGGTGTGTTGCTCTGTCTGTCATACTGTATCTCTTTACAGCTTCTTCCTGTAGGTCCCCCTCTTCCATCAGAGCTAGGAGCTCTTGTCGTCTAGGCTGGAAATTGTTTCGGGATGCTTGGAGTCAGAGCAGGAGGTTTATTTTAATACTGAAAGAAAATGTTTACCCGAGCATGGCCAAATCTGAAGTCGCTTGTCCTAAAAAGGATTCCATAACAGCTTCAAACTGTGGCTGATTCCTTCCAGCTCTACAAATCAAATCGCAGTTAAAATAGTTTGTCCTTTAGCGGTCTGACCCCACCACTATAACCCCAGTACCCCCCTCTCCCCAAAGGGACCGCTCTAACCTGACAATAACCCAACACACACCCACCCACATTGATTAGCCCATCTTAAACATGGGGCCAGATACTGTGACATAAGGCCAGATACTGTGACATAAGGCCAGATACTGTGACATAAGGCCAGATACTGTGACATAAGGCCAGATACTGTGACATAAGGCCAGATACTGTGACATAAGGCCAGATACTGTGACATAGGGCCAGATACTGTGACATAAGGACAGATACTGTGACATAAGGACAGATACTGTGACATAAGGCCAGATACTGTGACATAAGGCCAGATACTATAACTGTTCACCCATCTTAGACATAGGGCGAGATACTATAACTGGGAAACACCAGAGAAGCTGGCGATAACAAATACTAATTTCCCATCTCATACTATTACCAAGATAGCAGTTAAGTACATAGAATGGATACATGTATTTGCAGATCTATTGATATATATAGTTAACCAGTGGCCAAGGAAAACATAAGCCGGGATTCAAACAAACGCAGATAAACGACCTGCTGCGATTTACTTTTTAAAAGGATGATTTAATCTTTAAACAACGACATCTGCAACATGATCGCAGGCAAAACATCTGGGGGGTAAAAATGGCCTTTTAAAAAGTCTATCGCAGTGCATCAGGCCGTTTATCTGCGTTTGTTTAAGTCCCGGACATACTGCGAATAAAACCTCTTAGACACTTCACTATGGCCTTGCATTGCTTTTCCCCGGGGGACTAGGTATATTCCCTCTGCGCTCCACCACCACCCAGCTCTCTCTCTCACTCACTCTGAGGTGTTCCTCTTTTCGGAGAAGACTCTGAGGATGAACTCTCCCTCCTGGTGAGGCTCGTAGGTAGACGGGATGATCACGTACTCCCCGGGGCTCAGACGGAAGCGCTGGGTCACCTCCCTCAGGTTGATGTAGGACTTGCAGCGAGCCTTGGATGAGTTGAACAGGAAGAAGTCCTTCTGCATGTGCTGCTTGTTTCCGTGCATCTGGTCAGAAACACACAGACACAGACGGAGGAGGCAGGAGAAGAAAGACTGGGAATGAAAAGTACGAAAACAAAAGTGTTGAATTAGTTATTGTTGTTAGACTATTAATCAAACAAACTTTCATAGTAACACATTTATAAATAAATATGGCGGTGATAAAACCTCAATGTGTAAACAAATACATTCCACATCTCCTGTCCTTACCTCCTTCGGCACCTGCAGACAGACAGAGAGAAGAGTTACACCAGAAACGCCGCTCTGCTCAAAACTAAACCGTGTTACAACAGAAGGTACACAACGTATGTGGTCATGCGTTAAAAGGGGCAATCTGTGATTTGTATATCCATTTTTGGGACTTTTTAAACTAACTATGTGCTTTGTTGTTGTTCTGATCTGCAGATTTCCCCTTTAAAGAATAATAAAAGTTATCTTAGATTGTTTAGTAGTGGATTTTTTTTGTTTCGTTTTTTTTTGTGGGGAGGGCAGACACCTCGTAGATGGCAAATCCGATGGTGAAGAGATTGGCTCCCAACTTCCTCTCTTTCCGTCTGTTCTTCTGCATCAGAGAGACCACGAAGGAACACGCCACCTCGTTGTCCTCTGAGTCATCATCCTCCTCCAAGAGACACAGGCGGAACTGAGGGTTGGTCCAGAATGTATCTGCAGGTAGGGAGCGGGTCCAGAACCAAACACACCACATCACTTAAAAGTCCACTGCTACTGTTTTTATCTTAATATAAAATCATTTTTTGGTTAACAATTAAGTACCTTACTTTTGTTTTCAATTAAAATGGTCAAAAATAAACAAAAATATTTTCTTAGCAAAGAGCAATTTCTCAAATTTCGCAAAACATGTCCTAGGAATGTCTGGGAGTGGTCTGAGTGGGGAGGGGAAAACTGAAAACTAGCTGTTATTGGCAGAGAGGCCTGGAACCCTCTTTGTTATTGATCTATTACCTCATTCACAGCCTGGTGATGTCACCAGGTAGGCCAAAACTCCATCCTACCAAAAAAGCTGAAATTTCATGCAATCTTTTCAAACAGCTTTTACACTAAAAACTCATTATCATAATTTTCACAATTTCCCAGTATTATTCTAACTTCAAAGTGTGGAAATATAATTTTTGACTACTACGTAATGGTGCCCCGTATGAGGACAATCCTATACACGACGCAACAAGTCCTGGGTTAAAATAACATTTGATTTAGCCTGACCGGAGCGCCAGGTGGAAGGGAAGTGCAATTGTAAGTCTATTCAATTGGTTCCATTGCACCAGGCAAGCTCAATCAACCACAGCTAAAAGATTTAAAATAAAACAATTATTCCTGTCGTCACTACCCAAGTCTGAATTCAACTAAAATAATAACAAATTACAGATGAGGGTTCATATAATACAGGGTTAGAGTTTAGAGGTTAGGGGTCATCTCCTACCTGGGTAGTTCCTGCAGCCCCCGGCAGAGCAGCCTCTGACCCAGCGACCCTCGTTCACAGACACCGTCCACTTGTGGATCTTATCGTCCTCCAGGGCATCAGGGGTCAGGTTGCAGATCTCAATCTTGGTGTAGTTCTTCTTGAAGTCCTCAAAGGACATCCTGGGGAGACAGAGGAGAGGGATAGGGAGACAGAGGAGAGAAAGTGGGAGAGAGAAGAGGGAGAGGGAGACAGAGGAGAGAAAGGGAGAGAGTAGAGAGAAAGAGGGAGAGAGAGAGGGAGACAGAGGAGAGAAAGAGGGAGACAGGAGAGGATTCAGACCCCGTGACTTACAGTTTCACAACCTGGTTTCAGCCTTATTTTAAAATGGATTGAAGTGTTATTATTTTCTCATCAATCTGCACACAATACCCCATAATGACAAAGCAAACACTTTTTATTAGACATTTCTGCAAATATATATATATATATATATACAGTGCCTTGTGAAAGTATTCGGCCCCCTTGAACTTTGCGACCTTTTGCCACATTTCAGGCTTCAAACATAAAGATATAAAACTGTATTTTTTTGTGAAGAATCAACAACAAGTGGGACACAATCATGAAGTGGAACGACATTTATTGGATATTTCAAACTTTTTTCACAAATCAAAAACTGAAAAATTGGGCGTGCAAAATTATTCAGCCCCCTTAAGTTAATACTTTGTAGCGCCACCTTTTGCTGCGATTACAGCTGTAAGTCGCTTGGGGTATGTCTCTATCAGTTTTGCACATCGAGAGACTGACATTTTTTAGTTTTTGAAATATTTCGGACTAACTTGTTCCTTTCTGAAACTAACTGCAGCTATTTGATAAGTGTTGCAGTCATTTCAGTCGCTGTAGTAGCTAACGTGTATCATGTTGAGTCATCGGCATACATAGATACACTGGCTTCACTCGTTAGTAAAGATTTTTAAAAGTAAGGGCCTTAGACAGCTGCCCTGGGGAATTCCTGATTCTACCAGGATTTTGTTGGAGTTCTGTCCCTGAGCTGTCCTTGTCTATTAATGTTCTGTATTATGTTTCATGTTTTGTGTGGACCCCAGGAAGAGTAGCTGCTGCTTTCGCAACAGCTAATTGGGATCCTAATCAAATACCAAATACCATTAAATACCTCTGTGTTCTGATAGACAGGTAACGCTTTATCTACAATATAGAAGGGGGTGTAAAGCCAAAACACATACATTCAGAAGACTATGATTGACAGAGGAGAGGGAGAAAGAGGAGAGGGAGACGGAGACAGAGGAGTGGGAGACAGAGGAGTGGGAGACGGAGAAAGAGCATTGGGAGACAGGAGTGGGAGACAGAGGAGAGGGAGACAGAGGAGTGGGAGACGGAGGAGTGGGAGACGGAGGAGTGGGAGATAGAGCAGACGGAAACAGCAGGATGACAGAGACAGGAGACAGAGGAGAGGGAGAGTCAAGAATTGGCATGCTCTACTCAATCATTTGTAATCAAACATATTTTGTTACACTGGAAAAGGAAGACTGAGACAGTCTCTACATTTAGCTGTTCTTCAGCAGCAGAATAGCTTTAAAACTGAAAGACAATTTCAGTGAGTGTGGGTCTTCCTTTTCCAGTCGAGACAGACGAGAGAACACAAAACGTCGGTAGAGACAACAAGTGTACATTTTCAATGAAGCAAACTAGAAGGACATTGTTTAAGAGAGGAACAATACTCACCAGAACTCCCCATCCTCAGCACTCTGATGCTGGAGCTGGTCCTTCTCTCCCTTAGACAGAGACACCCACTCCTTAGAGCTGTGGATGGGAGGCAACAACATCAACAACAACAGACAAACTCAATAGTATGATACATGGACCTTCCCTGACATGGGAATATACAGCTGTAGGATCTTCATTTGATCACTCAGTTGTCGCAGAGATTTTTCCTGGGCTGCAGAAAATTCAAAAGGAGCCTTAAGATTTACATAAATTCACAGAAAACAAGCAGGTCTCTTTATCAGTAATGTAATCCTTTGGATTACTCAAAACGAGTACTGTAATCTGAATACTTGTCACGCCCTGACCTTAGAGAGACTTTTTATTTCTCTATTTGGTTAGGTCGGGGTGTGATTTGGGGTGGGCGTTCTAGTTTTTCTATTTCTTTGTTGTCCGGGTGTGTTTCCCAATCAGAGGCAGCTGTCTATCGTTGTCTCTGATTGGGAATCATACTTAGGCAGCCCTTTTTCCCACCTGAGTTTGTGGGATCTTGTTTTTGCACAGTAGCTGTAGAGCCATGCAGAACTTTACGTTTGTTTATATTTGGTTGTTGTTTTGGGGTGTTCATTCTAAATAAAGAAGATGTTCACTTTCCACGCTGCGCTGTGGTCTCATTCCGACGACGGGCGTAACAGTACTGTGGGATTACTGTCCCTTCTAACAACCAGACATAGTTTTAAAAATGTTTTAAAAATGTGCACCTGATAAAGCATTATTTAATTTAGCAACATTACTACTTTCAAATTAGGGACTATTGTGAGAGCATATGTCACGTCCTGAGAGAGAGAGAGAGAGAGAGAGAGAGAGAGAGAGAGAGAGAGAGAGAGAGAGAGATTTTTTTTGTTTTGTATTTCTGGTTTTGGCCTGGTATGGTTCCCAATCAGAGGCAGCTGGCAATCGTTGTCTCTGATTGAGAACCATACTTAGGTAGCATGTGTTCCCACTATGATTTGTGGGTAGTTGTTTTCTGTTTGGTATCTGTGCCAGACAGAACTGTTTCGGTTTCGTTCGTTCACGTTGTTGTTGCTGTTGTTTTTTTCAGTGTTCTATTAAAATATTATGAACACGAACAACGCTTCACCTTGGTCCTCACCTTCTTCCACCCACGACAGCCGTTACAGCATAAATACTCTATCATTCATCCTATGGTAATATATTATCGTGTATGTGTGAGAGCATAAATACTCTATCCTTCACCATAACCCCACCCACCCAATCTGCTCACAACGTTGACATCAGCAAACCGCACAATGCCACATGCTGTCTGCCATCTGCCCGGTACAGTTGAAACCGAGATTGCTCCGTGAAGAGCACACTTCTCAAGCGTGCCAGTGGCCATCGAAGGTTGAGCATTTGCCCACTCAATTCGGTTCCGAAGCCGAACTGCAGTCAGGTCAAGACCCAGGTGAGGATGACGAGCACTCAGATGAGCTTCTCTGAGACGGTTTCTGACAGTTTGTGCAAACCACTGCACAAGTGAAGAAGCCGGATGTGGAGGTCCTGAGCTGGCGTGGTTAAACGTGATCTGCGTTTGTGAGGCCAAATTTTCTAAAACGATGTTGGAGGCGGCTTATGGTAGAGTCATTCCTACAGTCAACATGCCAATTGCACGCTCCCTCAAACTTTGAGACATGTGTGGCATGGTGTTGTGTTGACAAAACTGCACATTTTAGAGTGGCCTTTTATTGTCCCCAGCACAAGGTGCACCTGTGTAATGATCATGCTGTTTAATCAGCTTTTTGATATGCCACACCTGTCAGGTGGATGGATTATCTTGGCGAAGGAGAAATGCTCACTAAAAGGGATGTAAAGAAATTTGTGCCCAAAAATTTAGATTGATAAGCTTTTGGTGTGTATGGAACATTTCTGTGATCTTTTATTTCAGCTCATGAAACAGGGGACCAACACTTCGTTGCGTTTTATATTTTTGTTCAGTGTAAATCCTCCTGCTGCAGGATTATTTTACTCCTGCAACGAAACTGGTCAAATTAAGATCCTACACATGCACAATAATTGAGCAGAATTGTATAAATTACATTCCAATACCTACTCTAGACTGATTGGCTGGCTGATTGGTTGCCTGATTGGCTGATTGGTTGACTATGTACTTAGAAGGATGAGGCAATGTATTGGGAATGTTAGCATGGACATCGGAACACAACCTGTGTCTATCACTGGTGCCAGTTCAACCAATCAGTTAATCAATCAACCAATCAACCAACCAAACAGTCTACCAATCAGTCAACCAACCAAACAGTCAACCAACCAATCAGTCAACCAATCAATCAACCAACCAATCAGCCAATCAGTTCAACCAATCAGTCCAACCAATCAGCCAATCAGTCCAACCAACCAATCAGCCAATCAGTCCAACCAATCAGGTTTGTCTTACTTGTCACTCCAGGGCCCATTCCACTCCACCTGACCCCAGGGGTTCCTGAGGCGCACCAGACGCACCTTAGACGCTTTGTGCTGGGACTGCTTACACAGAGGAGAAACACACACCCAGCTCCATGTAACAATGGCAACAACCACTGGCCCAGTCAGTCAGCTTCCAAAAGGCCTACAGTCATCTAACCACAGCTCTGTATCTCATGGTCTATCTATCTAATAATGTAGTGTATCTCATGGTCTATCTATCTAATAATGTAGTGTATCTCATGGTCTATCTATCTAATAATGTAGTGTATCTCATGGTCTATCTATCTAATAATGTAGTGTTTCTGATGGTCTATCTAATAATGTAGTGTATCTCATGGTCTATCTATCTAATAATGTAGTGTATCTCATGGTCTATCTATCTAATAATGTAGTGTATCTCATGGTCTATCTAATAATGTAGTGTATCTCATGGTCTATCTAATAATGTAGTGTATCTCATGGTCTATCTAATAATGTAGTTTCTCATGGTCTATCTATCTAATAATGTAGTGTATCTCATGGTCTATCTATCTAATAATGTAGTATCTCATGGTCTATCTAATAATGTAGTGTATCTGATGGTCTATCTAATAATGTAGTGTATCTGATGGTCTATCTATCTAATAATGTAGTGTATCTCATGGTCTATCTAATAATGTAGTATCTCATGGTCTATCTAATAATGTAGTGTATCTGATGGTCTATCTAATAATGTAGTGTATCTGATGGTCTATCTATCTAATAATGTAGTGTATCTCATGGTCTATCTATCTAATAATGTAGTGTATCTCATGGTCTATCTATCTAATAATGTAGTGTATCTCATGGTCTATCTAATAATGTAGTATCTCATGGTCTATCTAATAATGTAGTGTATCTGATGGTCTATCTATCTAATAATGTAGTGTATCTCATGGTCTATCTAATAATGTCATCCAATAACTCACAATACTTGGCGTAAAGTGAATCTATGTGTTTCTATAGTTGTATCTCACCTCCTCGACGGCAGTCACAGAGTAGGCGTGGCCCTTCACAAGGCCAGTCACAGTGCGCGTCTCGAAACGAGCAGGAACCAGGGACTGGAGAATGGAATGAACAACGAGACAAGATCACAATTCCGGATCGTCAACGGCGACATGAGGAACAGCACTGATTGGATACAGTTGGTTAAACCAATGGAAGGGGACAGTTTTGAAATTGCACGTGGTCATGGATGAGTTCCAACACTCAGTACATTTAGTTAAACCTATGGAATAGCTTTTTTTTCTTGGCCGGGGGGGGGGGTCCAATCCTCTTGAAAATTCTACATGCTTTAATGGACAGGACAATGAGTAGAGGAAGCAGGAAAGACAGAAGAAGATATTGTGTTAAAAACAGGTATTGGGATGGATTTGTACCCACACCGACACGGTACATGTGTGGATTTGTACCCACACCGACACTGAGGGTGGCGGCACTAATTGCGGGCAAGACCTCCACAGACAGGCCATTTAGCTTTTTTATTTACTGAAATGGCTACTAGGTCTGTTCTGAATCGTAACTAAAGAGCGAGGCTCCCTGATGGGCTGCTCTATTTACAGGAGACTCTTCCATTACGGGTTCATGAGGTCAGGGGTCACGCTACTAAGGTCAGAGACTCACGTCGATAGAGCAGCCCATCATAGAGCCTCTCTCCAGGGCCTTCTTCATGATCTTGTACAGCTCCTTGGGCGCCTCCTTCATCTCATAGAACTCTGTCACGCCCCCGGTAAAGTCTTCCATGGCCTCTGTGGTGTTTCCGCCCTTCAGGGCCTCGTAGGAACCGTGAAGCCTGGGGAGGAGGGGTGGGAGAGTGAGGGTTAGGGTCGTGGTGTTACTGCCCTTCAGGGCCTCGTAGGAACCGTGAAGCCTGGGGAGGAGGGGGGATGGGAGAGTGAGGGTTAGGGTCGTGGTGTTTCCGCCCTTCAGGGCCTCGTAGGAACCGTGAAGCCTGGGGAGGAGGGGGGATGGGAGAGTGAGGGTTAGGGTCGTGGTGTTTCCGCCCTTCAGGGCCTC
The DNA here is from genome assembly GCF_045791955.1 of Oncorhynchus clarkii lewisi. Classification (NCBI taxonomy): domain Eukaryota; kingdom Metazoa; phylum Chordata; class Actinopteri; order Salmoniformes; family Salmonidae; genus Oncorhynchus; species Oncorhynchus clarkii. The sequence continues at coordinate 44,121,042 of NC_092171.1, read as the reverse complement.
GTAGGAACCGTGAAGCCTGGGGAGGAGGAGGGATGGGAGAGGGAGGGTTAGGGTCGTGGTGTTACTGCCCTTCAGGGCCTCGTAGGAACCGTGAAGCCTGGGGAGGAGGAGGGATGGGAGAGGGAGGGTTAGGGTCGTGGTGTTACTGCCCTTCAGGGCCTCGTAGGAACCGTGAAGCCTGGGGAGGAGGGATGGGAGAGGGAGGGTTAGGGTCGTGGTGTTACTGCCCTTCAGGGCCCCATAGGAACTGTGAAGCCTGGGGAGGAGGGGGGATGGGAGAGTGAGGATTAGGGTCGTGGTGTTACTGCCCTTCAGGGCCTCGTAGGAACCGTGAAGCCTGGGGAGGAGGAGGGATGGGAGAGGGAGGGTTAGGGTCGTGGTGTTACTGCCCTTCAGGGCCTTGTAGGAACCGTGAAGCCTGGGGAGGAGGAGGGATGGGAGAGGGAGGGTTAGGGTCGTGGTGTTACTGCCCTTCAGGGCCTCGTAGGAACCGTGAAGCCTGGGAGGAGGGGGGATGGGAGAGTGAGGGTTAGGGTCGTAGTGTTACCGCCCTTCAGGGCCTCATAGGAACCGTGAAGCCTGGGGAGGAGGGGGGATGGGAGAGTGAGGGTTAGGGTCGTAGTGTTACCGCCCTTCAGGGCCTCATAGGAACCGTGAAGCCTGGGGAGGGGGGGATGGGAGAGTGAGAGTTAGGGTTGTGGTGTTATCACCCTTCAGGGCCTCATAGGAACCGTGAAGCCTGGGGACGGGGGATGGGAGAGTGAGGGTTAGGGTCGTAGTGTTACCGCCCTTCAGGGCCTCATAGGAACCGTGAAGCCTGGGGAGGGGGGATGGGAGAGTGAGGGTTAGGGTCGTAGTGTTACCGCCCTTCAGGGCCTCATAGGAACCGTGAAGCCTGGGGAGGGGGGGATGGGAGAGTGAGAGTTAGGGTTGTGGTGTTATCACCCTTCAGGGCCTCATAGGAACCGTGCAGCATGGGGAGGAGGGGGATGGGAGAGTGAGGGTTAGGGTTGTGGTGTTACCACCCTTCAGGGTCTCATAGGAACCGTGCAGCATGGGGAGGAGGCTGGATGGGAGAGTGAGGGTTAGGGTTGTGGTGTTACCACCCTTCAGGGTCTCATAGGAACCGTGCAGCATGGGGAGGAGGCTGGATGGGAGAGTGAGGGTTAGGGTCATGGTGTTACCGCCCTTCAGGGCCTCGTAGGAACCGTGAAGCCTGGGGAGGGGGGATGGGAGAGTGAGGGTTAGGGTCATGGTGTTACCGCCCTTCAGGGCCTCATAGGAACCGTGACCAAGCCTGATGGGAGGGTGAGGGTTAGGGTTAGGGTCATGGTGCCCTTCAGGGCCTCATAGGAACCGTGACCAAGCCTGATGTGAGGGTTAGGGTCGTAGTGTTACCGCCCTTCAGGGCCTCATAGGAACCCAGACCAAGCCTGATAGGAGGGTGAGACAGGGTGAGGGTTAGGGTCGTGGTGCTGTCGCCCTTCAGGGCCTCATAGGAACCCAGACCAAGCCTGATGGGAGGGTGAGGGTTAGGGTCGTAGTGTTACCGCCCTGTTGTGGGTTTCCTCCACCAGACCATAGGAAACCAGACCAAGCCTGATGGGAGGGTCTCTCCAAGCCTGATGGGAGGGTCTCTCCAAGCCTGATGGGAGGGTCTCTCCAAGCCTGATGGGAGGGTCTCTCCAAGCCTGATGGGAGGGTCTCTCCAAGCCTGATGGGAGGGTCTCTCCAAGCCTGATGGGAGGGTCTCTCCAAGCCTGATGGGAGGGTCTCTCCAAGCCTGATGGGAGGGTCTCTCCAAGCCTGATGGGAGGGTCTCTCCAAGGTTTTTTGACAGAGAAAAACTACATACATCCAGTGGTGTGCAGATAACTTTCTTGAAATAAACGTTAAGAAAACAAAAAGAGATTGAAATTGATTTCAGAAGGAAAGCCCCCCCCCACGAAGATCAACGGGCATCCCGTCGATAGAGTGACCACATAGAGATACATGGGAATCCAAATAGACAATAAACTGAAATTCAATGATTGTGCCCTCGAAAAGATAAAGAAACTGCAACAGATAATGTTTTTTTTAAGCAAACTGAACTATTCTAATGTCGACCGCCATATCTTACAAATGTTGTATAAATCTGTCCTGCAGAGCGTGCTGTCCTTTGGTCTGATATGTTGTATAAATCTGTCCTGCAGAGCGTGCTGTCCTTTGGTCTGATATGTTGTATAAATCTGTCCTGCAGAGCGTGCTGTCCTTTGGTCTGATATGTTGTATAAATCTGTCCTGCAGAGCGTGCTGTCCTTTGGTCTGATATGGGTGTTTGGAAACATGCGAGCGCAAGACCAAGTCAAGCTTCAGTGTTTGACTAAGACGGCAGGGAGGATAATTTGTATTTTACAGGACAGTACTCAAAACTCATCCTTCTAAAACTTGAAAGCGTTTTACAGGAAAATACACATCCCATTCACTCAAAACTCATCCTTCTAAAACTTGAAAGGCATTTTACAGGACAGTACTCATCCCCTCCACTGAAAACTGAGTGACAGCAGCAGCCAGACAAGGGGAAAGATACTTCTTTAAAAGAAGATCAGAACAGATAGATATGGGGACTCTTTTATTCCTACAGCCATTTGACTGTATAATGGATAGTCTGTTGGTCCCTCCAGTATAAATCATATTGCGCTTTCCCTTTAAATGTGAAAGAGCAATATTATTTTGTGTAGTTCCTGTGCTTTCATGTTTATTGTACTGTCTTTTTAAGCACATGACCAAATGAATGTTAGGGCGAGGATTAGGGGAGAGAACAGGGAGAGCAAGGTAGAGTAGTCATTGGAAAGCTGTTGTCTATTTAAGCAATAAGGCCTAACGGAGTGTGGTATATGGCCAATATACCATTGCTTAGGGCTGTTCTTACGCACGACGCAACACACTATATCACAAACACCCAAGGTGCCTTATTGCTGTTATAAACTGGTTACCAACGTAAATTAGAGCAGCAAAAAATAAATGTTTTGTCATAACCGTGGTATACGGTCTGATATACCACGGCTGTCAGCCAATCAGCATTCAGGGCTCGAACCACCCAGTTTATAATGGTTGTTATCGGGTTTCTGGTTGCTAAAAAGACATGAGCAAAACTACTGGACAAAGACTTTTTCTTTAACGAGTCGGATGTGAAGGATTTACTTCAGACAACCAACAAGGCCCAAATCCCTGTCATTCGCAGGAGATATCGAGAATGTACATTCGTGGCCAAAAGTTTTGAGAACGACACAAATATTAATTTTCACAAAGTCTGCTGCCTCAGTTTGTATGATGGCAATTTGCATATACTCCAGAATGTTATGAAGAGTGATCAGATTAATTGAAATTAATTGCAGTCCCTCTTTGCCATGCAAATTAACTGAATCTCCCCAAAAAACATTTCCACTGCATTTCAGCCCTGCCACAAAAGGACCAGCTGACATCATGTCAGTGATTCTCTCGTTAACACAATGCCTTTTCCAGCATGATGGAGCACCTTGCCATAAGGCAAAAGTGATAAGGGAACAAAACATCAATATTTTGGGTCCATGGCCAGGAAACTCCCCAGACCTTAATCCCATTGAGAACTTGTGGTCAATCCTCAAGCGGCGGGTGGACAAACAAAAACCCACAAATTCTGACAAACTCCAAGCATTGATTATGCAAGAATGGGCTGCCATCAGTCAAGATGTGGCCCACAAGTTAATTGACAGCATGCGAGGGCGGATTGCAGAGGTCTTGAAAAAGAAGGGTCAACACTGCAAATATTGACTCTTTGCATCAACTTCATGTAATTGTCAATAAAATCCTTTGACACGTATGAAATGCTTGTAATTATACTTCAGTATTCCATAGTAACATCTGACAAAAATATCTAAACACACTGATGCAGCAAACTTTGTGGAAATTAATATTTGTGTCGTTCTCAAAACTTTTGGCAACGACAGTAGGTCGGGGTGCCTTGAAGGATCAGACGGTGAGTGGGTAACCTGCCTCTACCATCAGTCCAATTAGCCAACGTAAAATCCTTGGATAAGAAAATATACAAAACTACGACCATAAATATCCTACCAATGGGACATAAAACGTAATATCTTATGTCGGCAGGATAGAACAGTCGCCTTCTGTAAGACAAGGGGTATATTTGTAAATAACAGTTAAAGCACGACATCTAATAATAAGGAAGTCTCAAGGTTTTGCTTGCCTGAGGTAGAGTGTCTCATGATAAGTTGTAGACCACACTATTTACCAAGATAGTTTTCATCTATATTTTTCTATTTACCACCACAGGCTGATGCTGGCACTAAAATCGCACTCAATGAGCTGTATTCCGCCATATGCAAACAGGAAAACGCTCATCCAGAGGCGGCGCTCCTAGTGGCCGGGGACTTTAATGCAGGGAAACTTAAATCCGTTAAAACCTGATTTCTGTCAGCATGTCAAATGTGCAACCAGAGGGGAAAAAAACTCGCCCTCCATTTGGCAAATCTGACAATAATTCTATACACCTGATTTCTGCCAAAACTAAAGCAGGAAGTACCAGTGACTCGGTCAATAAAGAAGTGGTCAGATACTAAGCTACAGGACTGTTTTGCACAGACTGGAATATGTTCTGGGATTTTTCCGATGACATTGAGGAGTACACTACATCAGTCACTGGCTTCATCAATAAGTGCATCGCTGACGTCGTCCCCACAGTGACTGTACGTGCATACCCCTACCAGAAGCCATGGATTGCAGGCAACATCCGCTCTGAGCTAAAGGGTAGAACTGCCGCTTTTAAGGAGCGGGACTTGTCGTGGAAATTTCCTCTATTTACCAAATCATGGGAGCAAACCACACACACAAGTCAGAGTTAGTTATAAAAGTCCATCTTTAATTATATAAGCTCTATAGCATTTTGACTTTCAACAGTTCAGTATCTCTAATGAAAAGTTGAGAGTCCCCACACAATGGCAAAATGGGATCATTTATAGCAAAGATCACACATAGTCAGACAGCATAGACATAATTCATCGTTCAGCTTTGTCTCCTTTCCCAAACCCCAGAACCATAAACCAATCCTCCGTATCAACAGGCATATATCAAATTGTCATTTAGATACAACCCACTCTAAATACAAACTCACGGAGAGGAGAGTGAGGCTATAGGTTAAGATAAAAGGGAGCATGAGAATGATTCCAGACACTGCCACCCTCCTTTCCCCACTAGAAAAAGGTAGGGAGTAAAATATATGTTTACACATGATGACACTTTGACCTCTCCCCTCTCTGTGGCCCATGCAACTTAGTTTTGACATAGAACAGATAACTCGCCACAGTATTATACAAAAATACCATTCTGATGAGAAGTAACTTACACCCATTTGATAAATATAAAACATCTTACATATGTTACCAACAAATTCTGAATCTTCCCTAACAGACTCTAACCCGGACGCTTGTAAGAAATCTCGCTATGCCCTCCGACGAACCATCAAACAGGCAAAGCGTCAATACAGGACTAAGATCGAATCCTACTACATGGGCTCTGACGCTCGTTGGATGTGGCAGGACTTGTAAACTATTACAGACTACAAAGGGAAGCAAAGCCTTGAACTGCCCAGTGACATGAACCTACCAGACAAGCTAAATTACTTCTATGCTTGCTTCGAGGCAAGCAACACTGAAGCATGCATGAGAGCATCAGCTGTTCCGGAGGACTGTGTGATCACGCTCTCCATAGCCGATGTGAGTAAGACCTTTAAACATTGACAAGGCCGCAGGGCCAGACAGATTACCAGGACGTGTACTCCGAGCATGCGCTGACCAACTGGCAAGTGTCTCCACTGACATTTTATTACGAGTGAATTATCCACTCGCCAACTAATTCTCACCAAGCACCCGGATCTGTGTCCCCTGTATCGGTGTCTCCTTTTCATGAGAATGACGGGGCTTTGTGTCCGGGAGGAGGCGTAAATCTTTTCCCTCCAATTGTTTAAATAAAAAGTCTGCTGTTTCTGATGTCCAAAATCTATTTTCTGTCATAAGAGACGGTGGTAGAAACATTACGTAAATTAAAAAGTTTACAAACAAGACGGGAAAAAAACTGAATAGCACGATTGGTTAGGAAACCGTAAAACAGTAGCCATCGCCTCCAGTGCCAAGTACACTGAGTGCGTTACACTGAGTGGGTCAGTTATCCTGCTTTTGTGTCGAATCCACTGCACTGTTTCAGGCGCAACGTTTACGGTCATGTTGCAGCCGTGTGTTGGAGGGAGATTCCAAGATGTGGGAAGTGTGCAGGAGGTCATGGGATAGAGGATTGTGCCCTTTCTGTGGATAAAGTTGCGTGAGTCAACTGTAGGGGTGCCCGTGTTGCTGGGGATTTGGAAGTGTCTGGTGGGAGAGAGGCAGGTTGAGGTGGCTAGAATCAGAGTAGTGCAGAAGGTGTCATTCTGAGGCATTGAATAAAGTAGTCTACATCTAGCGTATAGACTTCTACAGTATATAGATTTCATTTCCCTTATTCATCTAGACTTGGCGAAGGATTAGGGGTACATACTTGGCATAGAGTTAGGGGTACATACTTGGCATAGAGTTAGGGGTCGTATTTGGCATAGAGTTAGGGGTACATACTTGGCATAGAGTTAGGGGTCGTATTTGGCATAGAGTTAGGGGTACATACTTGGCATAGAGTTAGGAGTCGTATTTGGCATAGAGTTAGGGGTCGTACTTGGCATAGAGTTAGGGGTCGTACTTGGCATAGAGTTAGGGGTCGTACTTGGCATAGAGTTAGGGGGTCGTACTTGGCATAGAGTTAGGGGTTGTACTTGGCATAGAGTTAGGGGTCGTACTTGGCATAGAGTTAGGGGTCGTACTTGGCATAGAGTTAGGGGTCGTACTTGGCATAGAGTTAGGGGTACATACTTGGCATAGAGTTAGGGGTACGTACTTGGCATAGAGTTAGGGGTCGTATTTGGCATAGAGCTAGGGGTACATACTTGGCGTAGGCCTTCTCCAGCAGGGCGCTCCAGAACTCGTTCCTCTCAGCAGACTTGGTGAACACCAGCTGGTTGTTGAAGGTGGGGATGCGGTCGTCAATGACAACGTCAACCCAGTCGCCATAGCGCCAGAACTTGGTGGAGGAAAAGATGCGGTTGAAGACATTTGACAAGAGTTGATAATGTATTGCAATCAGGGTCTGGGAGTTGATTTCAGTTCATTTCAATCAAGCACACCCGGAATGCCTATCCCACTTGAGGAAATTCAATTTCAGTTTTATATGTCAGTGTACTTCCTGAACTCAGTGACTTGAAATGGAATTGAGCCCTTCCCTGATTACAATACACCATAGAAATAGACAGTCTATGTAAAATGTGTTATTGTTTCTAGTTATCTAATAATGAGGGTTGTTTTGATTGGTGAGTTTCTGACCTGGAAGTGGAAGATTCCTCCATATCCCTCGGAGTAGCTCTGATCCTGAGGAACGACCCGGTAGAGAAGCTTCTCATTCAGAGTCAGACAGGCTATAGCAGCGAGCAGCCAGCAGTCACCTTTGGAAACACGCAGTGAGACACACACCAATAACATAGTTGTTTATTTGTATAACAACAACACTGTGATGTGAATCTAAAAAATACCGATACAATATTTTCAGCCAGCAGTCACACACACACACACACACACACACACACACACACACACACACACACACACACACACACACACACACACACACACATCATCGTCATCATCACACACTTACACACAATGAACACAGTCAAGAACACAGTCAATGATTCTTGTAAAATGTACACAACATGTAAAATCATTGTTCTCTGAAGCCATTACAATTGATTGGAGTTAATGGACGAGAGCTGTCATTTTTTCCCCTTATTGTTTGACTATTGAGTAGTGGCCATCATCCCATTGGTTGTCAGTGGCCATCATCCCATTGGTTGTCAGTTGCCATCATCATCCCATTGGTTGTCAGTGGCCCTCATCCCATTGGTTGTCAGTGGCCATCATCATCCCATTGGTTGTCAGTGGCCAAAATCCCATTGGTTGTCAGTGGCCATCATCTCATTGGTTGTCAGTGGCCATCATCCCATTGGTTGTCAGTGGCCATCATCCCATTGGTTGTCAGTGGCCATCATCCCATTGGTTGTCAGTAACCAAAATGCCATTGGTTGTCAGTGGCCATCATCCCATTGGTTGTCAGTGGCCAAAATCCCATTGGTTGTCATTGGCCATCATCCCATTGGTTGTCTCCAGATATGACTTGATATCTGAATAATACTAATGCAATATTTCCTCTGATATCTTTGTGTTGTTGAGGAAAAGTCTCCCTCCTGACCTCAGTGTTTTCTGGTTGTCCCTCAGTGTTTGCTGGTTGTCCCTCAGTGTTTTCTGATTGTCCCTCAGTGTTTGCTGGCTGTCCCTCAGTGATTGCTGGTTGTCCCTCAGTGTTTTCTGGTTGTCCCTCAGTGTTTTCTGGTTGTCCCGCAGTGTTTTCTGATTGTCCCTCAGTGTTTGCTGGCTGTCCCTCAGTGTTTTCTGGTTGTCCCTCAGTGTTTTCTGGTTGTCCCTCAGTGTTTTCTGGTTGTCCCTCAGTGTTTGCTGGTTGTCCCTCAGTGTTTGTTGGTTGTCCCTCAGTGTTTGCTGGTTGTCCCTCAGTGTTTTCTGGTTGTCCCTCAGTGTTTTCTGGTTGTCCCTCAGTGTTTTCTGGTTGTCCCTCAGTGTTTGCTGGTTGTCCCTCAGTGTTTTCGGGCTGTCCCTCAGTGTTTTCTGGTTGTCCCTCAGTGATTTCTGGTTGTCCCTCAGTGTTTTCTGGTTGTCCCTCAGTGTTTGCTGGTTGTCCCTCAGTGTTTGCTGGTTGTCCCTCAGTGTTTGCTGGTTGTCCCTCAGTGTTTGCTGGTTGTCCCTCAGTGTTTGCTGGTTGTCCCTCAGTGTTTTCTGGTTGTCCCTCAGTGTTTGCTGGTTGTCCCTCAGTGTTTTCTGGCTGTCCCTCAGTGTTTTCTGGTTGTCCCTCAGTGATTTCTGGTTGTCCCTCAGTGTTTTATGGTTGTCCCTCAGTGTTTTCTGGTTGTCCCTCAGTGATTTCTGGTTGTCCCTCAGTGTTTTCTGGTGTCCCTCAGTGTTTGCTGGTTGTCCCTCAGTGTTTGCTGGTTGTCCCTCAGTGTTTGCTGGTTGTCCCTCAGTGGTTTCTGGCTGTCCCTCAGTGTTTGCTGGTTGTCCCTCAGTGTTTGCTGGTTGTCCCTCAGTGTTTGCTGGTTGTCCCTCAGTGATTTCTGGTTGTCCCTCAGTGTTTTCTGGTGTCCCTCAGTGTTTGCTGGTTGTCCCTCAGTGTTTGCTGGTTGTCCCTCAGTGTTTTCTGGCTGTCCCTCAGTGTTTTCTGG